>NC_133357.1:30047169-30332169 GCF_030506205.2 Paramisgurnus dabryanus | reverse complement strand
GTGGGAAAAACTCCTAGAAGGACAAAAAACCCTAGGGAGAGATTAATATATATATATATAGACACGGTAGGGATAGGAAGCGGGTAAGCGGATTAAACTGGTTCAGCCGGTGGCTGTTGGTCGCGCATCGGCTGGGCATCACGTTGAAGGACAGATCAGTGGTGCGATGACCTTCACAGCAACAGGAACTGGGTCTGTTTGTCTCAATGTCCTCAGGGTCGAGGACGAGACAGGGAGACAAAAACAGAATTCTATTAGCGTAGGGGCCGTTCGCATGTAATGCAAGTGTCATACATTATAGTGGTTTAATTCAGCTCGGTTCCAGACAGGCTAACTATTGCGGCAAGAGTAAATTACCCATATGAGGTATGTGAGTGCTTTGTTCTAGACAAAATAACTTCTGCGGGAAAAAGTACATTTATTGGACATTCTATGTGAATGCTTTGTTGATTTAACTACATTTAATTTTGTTTGTGGAACCTACCGTTAACATACAATTACACCGAAAGTTACAGAAATGCAAAATTACCCCAACAGAGGGTTTGTTATAACACCTGCTAAAAAATGTCTTTAAACACAAATAATTCAATAAAATTCTGTCTAAAGGTGGATATTGTTTATATATCTGCCTATAATAGATAGATATCCACACATTCATCCATCAATGATCCTTCATCAAATCATACGATTATTCATCAATGTATATAATAGATTTTTTGAAAGAACAAAATGGTGTTATGTTTTATGTTACAAGACAGTGATTAAAATTATATAAGGTTGGATTTGATGACTTACACACCCAGCTAAGAAAAAAAAAACATAAGATTTAATTTCATTCTTCCAAAACAGATTGCTCTGCCCTGTAAAAATATGTAAAGTAGTAAATATGTAAAGGTACTTGTTATAGGCTACCCAGTTTAAAACATCCAACATACATAAAATAACCTTGAACAGAAGTTCATGTATATGGAATTACAAATACTATTACAGTATTTAGTGATGCTCAGTGTTTGTGTATGTCTGTGTTATCCCATGAGTATGTTCCAAGAGTGAGAAAGCATTCATTTAGCCTGTCCTGCTCCTCATGTCGCTGCGGTCAGAGCAGTCTTTTTGGCAACCTGCAGACCCCCTCTCCAATGTCATGTGTGTGTATGATGGGAATGTCTTTGCTATATGTACTTTAAAAGTTGGCTGTTTAGTTCAGGACCTCCCTGTGGCATTCTCAAAGTTAATGGGCCGATTTCTGGACAGGGCTTATTATATGCATGTATACGTATATAATGTATTAGATTTTGCAAAACAAATTCCACAAAATATCAAATAAACATAAAAATGCATTTTAAGTGCATCATATTCTTAGCACACATATTTCATTTCTCTGTGTTGTGATTGTAAAAATATATTTTTGAAGAATTCTGAGGTACAGTCAGTATTTTCAATTCTCAATTAGATAGCAAGTTAATTGGTTAGGTTATAGGGTGCATGTGTGTTGTGTGAAATCCTATTCTTTTCTAGTCTTTGTTTAGTTTGTTTGAGTGTTCAGGGATTAAGCCCAGAGTATAGTCTGTTTTTATGTGCATGCGAACGTCCATATAGTCGTAGTTTATTTGACTTGTACATGTACACAGATGTTTGACACATGCACAATGCCACAAAATGCAATGCATGTCTTGGGGTATGTCCTGAGAGAAAGAGAGAGAGGGAGAGAGAGAGAAAGAGTTGGGTTGGGTTGGGTTGTATGCTGGAGCTGAGAGCTGCGTTAATTTGGGTCACTGGATATGAATAGTAGTCTTGCCTACTGAGGATTGTGAAACTGGCCTCTGTGGGTGTGTGTGTGTTTCACAAATACTCATTAAAACCCATTATTATTTTTAAACTTGCTCATCTTATAGTGTAAAATAGTGCTTCATGTGTTGAGTGTTTGGAGTGTGTTTTATTTGTGGTACTGTATGTGTATTTAAGGTGTGTTGGAGTCACTCAGGTGAAACACTTGTACTAGCTTGTACCTGTGCTATTTTTTTCCAGAATTTGTCCAGAGTCTTTCTTCAGCACTTGCCAATTCTAAAAGAACATTGAGCTACTTTTTATAACATATTAATAACCCCCAGTAAAACACTGAATTTTTCCAGTAACACTTTAAGGGTTTATTCAAATTCTGCGAAGGACCTACGGCATAGCCTCGATGCCGTAGGCTGGGCGTCGGTTTTTATTCATACTTCTGCGGCATTGTTTGTGTCAGCGTGCACTTACACATGCGGATCGCTAGTAGGTATTGTCCACACTGGGCATGTCATGGTGTATACACAGTAACAAGGCAAAGCCAAATAAGGACCAACTTGTTGTTGGAAAAGCGTCAGCAGTGATGAAGGTAAATAGACAGTGAATTTGTTGCAGCTTGGGTAAAATATTACTCCTCAAGTTAGCCCATCTTTGTTTTTTTATTGTCGCAAGTGGAATTGAGTACATTTTGTGACCTGATGGAAAGGGTTCTAGCGGACC
Source organism: Paramisgurnus dabryanus (assembly GCF_030506205.2). Lineage (NCBI taxonomy): Eukaryota > Metazoa > Chordata > Actinopteri > Cypriniformes > Cobitidae > Paramisgurnus > Paramisgurnus dabryanus. The sequence goes on along the minus strand of NC_133357.1, from coordinate 30,329,670 downwards.
AATCGCAGTGCTTGCAGTCCACGTAGCACAGATGCATTGTTACATTTTTGGAGATGTGCAAGTCAGACTAAGCAGAGCTAGGCACAGCCCACGCATAGCTTATGGTGTAGGTCCTACGCGGAACCATAAATCATGCTTTACTTTGGAGACCTATTCTCACTATTAACAAGTTGCCTATTAGCTTGCATATTACAAGCATACTGGCTGTTTATTAGTACTTATTACACGGCTCTCTGGAATGCTTGATTCTGATTGGTCAGTTGAGACATTTGCATGTTCGTTCTTTTCAAATAATAACCGCTCCAAAGTAATAACGCATAGCCGGTACTACTTGTACGATTTAAATCGCTCTGCGCCAATAAACATTACTGTTTGGCGCCATCTTGTGACAAACACTGGACAACCACAACATTTTGACATTAATTTTAACATGTACGGAAAAAACAAAACATTTAAACAGTGGATAGAAGAAAGAACAACGACAAGACACAGAGCTTACTGAGACTGAACTTGACAAAATAGAGCATGACAACTACGAAGCCAACACACAAAAAAATACAGAATGGGCATTAAAACTTCTCAAAGACTGGCTAAAAGAGAAAAAATGGAGACAGACAAGTATGAAGCAGAGGATCTTAATAAGGTATTACGATCATTTTATGCATCTGTGCAAAGTTTCGCGGAAGGATAAAAATGTTCATTTAAAACAAATATGCCAATAAAATGTTTCAAATTCATATTCATGTCCAGTTTTTTTCTTATGTGGCAAGTAGCCGTGTAATAAGCGGGATAATGTAGAGGCAGCCGGTAGTTATCGGGAAATAAGCCCCTTCAGTGTGATACAAGACCCTCCGCTTCGCGTCGGGTCCTGATCACACTGTCGGTGTAATGACACGTAATGAGCGGAAGCAAATGCAGGAGATAAATAACACAATGTTTATTAATAACAAACACAGAGAGAGTATTGAGAGTCAATGCGGAAGTAAACAGTCCAGTGTTGTTGTTGTTTGCAATGGTGGCGAAGACTACGGTGGAAGTTGGGGTTTGAGTGCGACGTTGGTGGAGTGGTGAGCAGTGGTGAAATCCAGGCTGAACACGGGAACATCCACACGAAGACGACGACAATACACATCCAACTGAAACTGTAATCCAAACGACACGAGACAACCAAACAACACGGAGCCGAACACAAAGTGAGAATCTGGCAGGGAACAGAAAGTCAGGTGAGTATTTATGGAGGTGATGTAATGATGAACAGCTGGAGCGAGACAATCAACACACAGGTGAAGGGAATCGCTCTAACGAGCACATGGCTGGGGTGAGTGAACAAACAAACACACACACACACACACATGACATGGAGGAAACAGTGGATTTCCTACCGTGACAGTCGGGGCTTATTTCCCGATAACTACCGGCTGCCTCTACATTATCCCTTACATATAAAGCACATATTAACACATGACCATATTCTTCATAGACAACCTACATTTAAAAGTTACAGCAACTATCGTAAGGGATAATGTATAGGCAGCAGGTGGCTATCGCAGCAGTAAGCAGTGACATTGTGATCACACTGAAGGGGCTTATTTCTCAAAAACACCCTGCTGACTATAAATTATTCTGCTTATTACACGGCTATGTACCTCATAAGTAAAGTATGAAACATTTATCTAATTTTGAAAAATGCTAACGGGAGCTGACTAGCAATGAAATCCCGATCCCACCCTCGATTCAAATCGCCATCCAAAGTCACGCCTCTTTCCAAACACATGAACACGCACAGATCAGACGGTCACGTCTCATGTCTCATTCACCAGTGAGAAAACTTTGCAGTATCAAAGTGAATAACATTTCCAAAATAACCAACATAAACAACTGGTTTACATCAGAATTAGTTAAAGCACACTTTCCGTTGTATAGACTTAGTAACTATATCGTTATGCTAACCCGTAAACAAACACAAATTTCATAAGCAACACAATGTTTCATCAAAGTAGAATATCTGAATCCATCTCAATACAAACATATCGCGTACCTACCTTACCAAAATAAACAGTGCAACGACCCTTTCATACTCTTTGCCTCCTGCAGCTGTTTCATCTCGTGGTAAAGCAGTAAAGTTACCGATGTTAATTTGGGTTTTTGATCTTTGCTGATCCAGGCAGTTTTTGCTGTTGTTGTTATAAAAGTTGTCTTTCATTTTGTGGCTCCTGTGCAGGCTGTCAATTCAGCAGAAAAGTTTGCCATTCTTGCTGTTTACAGACAGGAGGTGAGCGCACGTGAACGCGCCGATGACGTATTGTGTGTGGGTGAACAGGCTGCGCGCGGTAGGCATTCAAATTACGCTTGCGTATGAGGGACTAAAAAGGCAACGTCCGTTCGAACCGAGGTCTATGATTAGTTGAACATTTTTTGGTCCTAAGCCTTTTACAGATTACATACATTTCTACAAATACATTTAAACAACTTAACATAGTGATTGCTATCAGGATGTGAGGAGAGCATAACTAAAATGTTTCTGGATCAAATCAAATACCCTGTCTTTAAATATTGATTTAAAATATATTTAATATATGTATTTCCCTATTTTTTAACCCTTCCACAAGGAAAACACGTTTACTTTCAGTTTAAAGATAAGACAGAAGTTCACAAACACACTAATTGGTTTTAATCATAAATATAAAAGACATTTTATGTAATATTAAACTGTCCATTTCAAAATGATTTGCAGCATCTGGGTAACCGCGTGTTGAGTGGTTGTTATCTGAAAGGAACGAACCATGGAATGTTGCGACTGGCCAATCAGAATCAAGTATTTTAGAGAGCTGTGTAATAAATATTAATAAGCAGTAAATTAGGGGTTCATTGAGCCAATATCTCTTGTTAATATTGAATATGTGTTTCCCAAACTGAAGTGTTACTTTTTTCATTAGTTGGCTGGTTTCATTTTTCATTCTGAAGCTCATTAGCCAGTTTTAGTTAATTAATTCCTTTAATTCCTCATCAATTAATAATTAGTTATTTTGTTTGTTTGTTTATCATTTAATTTGTGTGTAGCTTCATAATTAGTTAGGATAATCTAATAAATAAACTAAATTAAGAACTTAATGCAACAATGGGAAGACATATCAATGCAATATGAAACCAAATAACTTTAATACTGATTTGTTAATGTGTCATGAACAGTGTATGATTTATTGAGTCTTGTTAAGGGAAATAAATGAGTCTCTGTGTTGTATTGTTGTTAAAGGCGGGTGGGCTCATCTTGTATGGGAATGGCTGTTCTCAGCTATTGATCAGACCTGAACCCCCCGCCTTTATTTCACAGCGTGTGTGTGTGTGCGTGTGCGTGCGTGCGTGTGTATGCGTAATAGAGAAAGAGAGAGTCAATCACTGTGAAAATCTCCCTCTCTCTCTCTCTCTCTCTCTCTCTCTCTCTCTCTCTCTCTCTCTCTCTCTCTCTCTCTCTCTCTCTCTCTCTGTACTTTTTTGGCAATATAATGACACAGTAATGACAAACAAAAAGTTGTTGGGTGACAGCTAAACTGATTAAAAATAATAAATACTTTTTAATACATATTAAATATAATAAATATAAATCTCTATTTCTCTCTCTATGGTCTCTGCTTCAACATAATAGTTCCTAAAAAAACATATATATTAGTCATTATCTTGCCAAACCTCGCACTATTCAAATCAATTGTGAGTTGTGTCTTTGTGTAACTCCACAAAGAGTTATTTGATTGAGCCACTGGATTGAAGCCAAATGCAAGACTTTTAAGATTTAATTTCAGTTACTTTAGGTAGCTGTCTTTGTAGACATCAGGTTTCTACATTGTGAAGCAGAACCAAGCAGTCAAACCTTTCCTGTCTAAGTGGAAATACTTGAGAAAAACACTTGGCTTCATAAAGGAAAATAAGAGACCAAGGAACACAAATTGATAAATGATTGAGGGTTAACGTGAAAAAGCTTTCTAGGGTTCACAGGAGGTGAAAGGAGAGAGCGAGAGGAAAGTCCTGTGGAAGTTGAGTTTGTCATTTGTTGCAGTAAGAGAGGGAGGAGCCACGGGGAGGGAGATTTGGGAAACGGAGAGGGAGAAATCCAGCACCGCTCAGTGTGTGAGTGACAAGGAGATTGAAAAGACGGTGCTCAGCGCAAGCAAGGATTTACTGAATGTGTGTGTTTAGGCAGATATCCTCAGTATCAGGCACATGCAGACGGATCCGTCTCAGGAATCCAGTGGGAATGTAAAGTGAATTGAAGGATTAGAGGAGTGTGTGTGTTTTGCCCGTGTGTGTATGGGACACTTGTCTGGAATACTAAGTGGATATGTGATCATATCTGGATCTAACTGCAATGCCTACGGGTAAGAAAATACACTCGCATGAAACATCTTTGTCAGTGCTTTTCAATGTGCTTTTGTGTGCATTTCATTTCTTTAGACACGTAGTAATGTATGGTTTATAAATTGTATCTTTATGGCTAAATGCATCATAGTAGCTCTTAAAAACTACTTTAAAACTTCATCTTTATTTGCATATGTGTATGTGAAAATATTTAAACCCCTTCTCTGACTGATGTCAGTATTTTGTGTTTCATCTTTGTTGTAAGGACACTCTGTGTTTAACCAAACTGATATGTCTGTATATGAAAGAGTGTGTTTGTGTTGGCAAGTTGTGAAGTTGTGGAGTGTTTATTTGGTTTCCTATATGCTGGCATGTGTATAACAGAAGCTGCTGTCCTCTACAAATACCTAACTGACTGAAATGTTTGTCATTGCGTAGCTTCTGTGTTGGTGAGTGAACCTGTTTAGCTATGGTCCAACATTGACCATAGTGTTTAATTAAATTCAAAATTATCCTTTCTATAGCACATTTCACAAATTTGCATTGTTGCATGGCAGCCTTACAGAGCATACAAACAGTAGAGACATAAAAAAAATATACAGAAAATACTACATATAGTGGATACTACATATAGTGCACGTTGAAGAATGTAAGTTAAATTTTACATTTTAACAGAATATTGTGGTCTTAAGTTTTGATTTTTTGAGTTATTGTCATCATGTTTCGCTTTATTTGCAATAGAGTCCTAATTTACTAAAGTTAATGTGCGTGGATGGTATCTTTTTTTATATTTTCTGTTTGAAACCTCTCTCACTGTCCCTATCTTTCACTGTCTCTCCCCCACCCCTGACCTAAATTAGTCCCCCACGGGTCGAGGGTTTGGGGGGATAATAACAGTTTAGAGGCTGCTTTAGACAATACCAGTCCCCCCTCAGGACATCTGTCCCTAAAGCTATACACCCCCTCGGGACACGGCCCAGCTGGAGACACAGAGTTTGAAGGACGGGATAGAAAAGTTTAGTTGAATACTTGTCAGAACTTATTTGCAACTTATTACTCGTTTAATTGATGCTAGTTATATTAAAAAAAATGTCCTGTTCCCAGATCATCACATAAAAAGATTTTCTTCAGAGTTTTCAAGATATTTATTTAGTTGTTAAAACCCTGTTGTGATGTTTAGCAGACACATTATTTTAATTTACTCTTACTATTTAATAATGTTATTTAAATATGTGTAATATATAAAGGTCAGGTTTACGTTTTCGTCTAATCAGTGGTCAGCACTGGGGCAGTGGGTCACATCCAGACCTTCACCCCTGTATTTCGTGATGTGGGTATTAATTCAGGTCAACTCTTTTTTTATTGGCTAAGCTATAATTGCTCGCAGTAAACGTGTAATAAACACAGTGACTTTATACATGCACAATGTTATTCATGTGTAATAAAGTATATCACAATCGCATAGTAGGGTCAAACCTCCAGACAAGTTAAAGTTCACATAATGGACAGTACCGCTTTGCAGATGACTGCTAACATCATTACAGAAACTGATCTATGATCAGTCATTTATCAAGAGTATGTTGGTGTTATCTGCATATATATGGGTCTTTGTCCCATATATAATAGTTTTTGTGGTTGATAAATTGTTATTTAAGATTGGTCTAGGACTAGAGTCAATGTACTTAGTACACTTTATTCAGATGTTTGACTTATTATAATAGATGGAGGAACTGTCTGTAAAAAAAATCATATCTCTTGCTTTGCATATCTGGAGTTTACATAGGAACCCATGTATGCTGTAAGTGATGCATATTATTATTACTATTGCTCATAGGTATACTAGCCATAAGAATTGAACTACTGGAGTCTAATTTATCCTGCATCATTTGTGCTTCACTCTTGAAAATAAATGGTGCTTCATGATGCCATAAATGAACCATTTTTTGACTGAATGGTTACATACTGTAAAGAACCTTGAGCATCAGAAGAACCTTTATTTTTATAAAAAGCTTCTTTGGATTATAAAAATGTATAAAAATGGCTCTTCTTTGAGGAACCAAAAATGGTTCTTCTGTGGCATTGCTGTGAAGAACCTTTTAAACACCTTTATTTTTTTAAAGTGTATGGATACAGATGACATCTCAAATCATGCTTCTTGTTCGAGAAGAGATTTACAATGAAGAGAAGTCATTTCTGAGGACCAGACTTGGAGGTGGACTGCAACCACCTAGAACCAACCAAAACAATCTACCAACCCGATAGCAAATCAAATAACAAACTCTGAAGACCTTAATATGACCTGGCAACCACCTATCACACCCTTGAATGGCAGCATTTATAATTCCTTTAATATCAAAGTCCTGTTTTCTGCTCTGCACTGGAACATTATGGAATCTTCAGTAGTTTTGGGTTGGTCTGATGGTTGAGAATGAGTGATAATGAGTCGGTCTGATTGCAGGAAATGGTCAGCAAGGAAGAGCTTTTTATAGAGATGTGATCACTCTGAGTCATTAAAGGTTTGATCAAGAGATAAGAAAGCAAGAAGTTGGGTTTTGTTCTCATGATCTTTAGCACCAGCCAGAGCAGATGTTTGGTGATGTTTTGGGAATGTTTTCGGCATGTAATGAATCTGTTACAAACATTCCAGCTCTGCAGAAATTGTGGTGGAAGTTTCAACATGTTTTAGGGACCAGAATAGAAGTTGCGATCCTTGTGCATGTGTGTGCCGTTCTCGTGCAGCCAAGCCTGAGAGAATTAATCCCATTGGTTATGGACATGCTACTCTTCACAAAAAAAAAACACATCGTCATGGAGATATCAAGACTATGAGAGATTTGTTCAGTTTTGTGTGAATTATCAGTGATCAGAGTTCTCTTAAAGCAAATGTGACATATCAATATAAAATACTTGTTTGTGTTTATGTACGTTTGAACAGCGGGCTTTATTTGAACTTTCGGTGCGATTTTGAAAGTGGAAAGCCAATTACAGCCAATTACAGACAATTAATTTGCATAATAATGTAAACATTCACATCACATATGGTAATGATATCTTTGGATTGAATGAACCATACTGTAAAATAATTATCCTTGTCTTTTATAAAGACTGTGTTTACTTTTAATTGAGTAGTCTTAAACAAAAAAGAAAAGCAAACTTAATATCAGTAACCAAAAGCAAAGCCAAATTGCTGTTGGTTAAAGGAATATCTTATCCCAAATGTTGTCATCATGTGAACAGTGTGTGGTGAATTATATTGTCAATCTCCAAAAGAAATACTTAAAAAGCACCATAAAGCATCATAAAAGCAGTTCATACAACTCATGCACTGTATTTAAAGTCTTCTTTATGTGAGGAACAGACCAAAAGTTTTTCCAATCTTATTTGCAGTTTAGTTTATAATTGCATCACATTTATTTCACCACTACGGCATTTGCCATCAGTTACTGCCACAATCTTTCCAAGGGCACCATGTTAAATGAAAAACCTTAACGAGGTTAGAGCTTTCTGTGAATAATATCTTAAATGCAGTTCTGTTCCTCACATGAAGACGAATGGCTTCTAAAGACTTTCCAGAAAACACTGGAGCATAGTTCATTGCCCAACCTTGAGGAAAGAATACACAAAGCTCACAATCTCTTCAGGTCAACATGTGTGTTGTAATATTAGTTACAGTTTTAATTTTATGTACACGTCACACGAGAATATAATGTGAATAACATTGTATACACATTTTTGGATGGACTCAATTGGTGGCTTCCTAAAGGTCATGGAGGTTTGATCCCGGGGAACACATATACTGATACAATGTATACCATGAAAGCACCGTAAATTGCTTTGGATAGAAACATCTGGCCAGTCCGTATATGTTATATACACTTCTGATACGGTACTATGGGGGGACTATTGTAGAGCTGTGCTCACGTGTGTTTAAGTGTTTTGCTGCATTTATAATCGATACAATGGGCAAAAGCACTGGTATGACTAAAGCCTGATTTATACTTCTACGCCGTACCCTCTACGCCATGCCTCAGTTCTCATTTATACTTCGGCATCATTGATATGAAGACCGCTAGTAGGCAGCTAACCACGGTCAGGTCACTGGTGTAACTCACAGTATCAAGGCAAAGGCAGAAGAAGCAGCAGCTTGTTGTTTTGTACATTGTAGGAGAAGCATATGCCGGCAAATAGACAGCGACTTTTGTTACAGCCTGACTCGGTAAAGCTGCAGTCTGTTACTGTGGCCTCTTTATTGCCATTGATTAAAATATTTATTATTCGCGGACTAATGTTCTGTGCGTGCATGCTTAGATGCCATTCCCCAGATGATCGTCTTTTGAAACAGATTGATACAGATTAAACATCTCAATCTAGATGACATGTTTAAACTCTAAGCAACTGTTTTCTAAACAAGCTATGCGAAAAACTCCCATCTGGAGCACATGAGATGAAGCAGCCGGCTTCTCTTCTTTGTTTAAGTACGTGATGTCATCACGCAAAGACGAAATACATTTGTCAAATTTTTTCCTGAATAAAACTGACCGACAGCTCTAATTATAAATCATTATTATAAGCTTACCAGGGGCAAGGTAAGCAGATTGTTTGAAGACTATTTTTCTACATATTCAATAAAATAAAAAAAATACAGTGTTACGGATTGCTGCTTTAAATATCGCTTCTCAACTCATTCCATCTTAGTTTTTACCTTTGCAAGTGACAAATCGAATGAGGAAATGCGCTGATTTATATTGCAATATCACAGTGCTTGCAGTAGACTTAAATTGACAGGTTGCTACATTTTTGGGAAGGTGCGTGTCAGGGTATGGAGACTCTTTGAAGGCTATGCCATACACTTGATGCAGAAGTATAAACTGGGCTCTGTTGGTTGTTATTTTGCTTTCATTTTATTTCAAGCCACTTGCTTACAATGTAGAAATATATGTAAATATGTTGAATTTGCTTTGTTGTCCCTCTATGTTGATGAAGTAAGACATGTTCAATTTTGGATTTAGGAGCATTCGTATTGTGTGAAGGGACAGTCTGTAAATTTGTGCTGAACTGTTTATTTAACATCTTGATTTATTTACATTGCCAACAAAAGAATACCAACAAATTCTAACATAATGGAATTTGATATTGTCCTACAAAATAATGGGCCTGGTTAAAATATATTCACTAACATTAATACTAACAATTATAAAATATAATTGCGAAGTTCTTGACATATTTATGAGTGTATGTTTGGAAATAATCACTAGACGGTGTGTGTGGTCAGAAACTGCTTACTCTACATACTGTCTGCAGTTATACGACTGTAGACTATAGCTCATACACACCACAGATTATTTCAGCGTGTCTGCTTTTATTACCGTAATGTTAAGCACGGCTGGGTGAGATTACATGTTTGTGTGTTTGTTAGTGGTCTTTATTGGATCAAGTCGTAGGTTTTGAAGAAACCTTTAACCCTGTGCTTTAACTTCTGTGCGTAACTCATCCAACATAGTTTATGTTAGATACATGATTGAGAAGACATAGCAACGTGCTAAAAATCATTAGGAAATCTTAACAATCATAAAGCAAATACCATCAACTACACCTTATCTGCACAGTAATGCACAAGGCAAACATCCTGAACAGCCAAGCATTTGTAACTTTTGCACCTCTCATTTTCATCATTGAATGTAGTTTGTCCATTGAAAAACCATACTGGTCGACCAGCAATGTGTGTAGAGTATATTTAGTTTAAATGTCGTCTCAGGAAACGCTTAGCTCACAGCTGGATCGACTTTGAGTTTTCAGTCTGTATTTAAAACTTTCATTGACATCAGGCTATAAATACACACACACACACACACATTCAGTCTTCAGTTTAGGACTCTCTCTTAATCTCATTCTGCCTGTATTAAACAGTAAAACCTCTGTGGTCAAACTGAACTCTTATAATAACCCTCTGAAAGAGTACATTTATGTTTGTCAAACTGTAAAACGTGCAGCATTCATTTGAAGCGAGCTGCTAGAGAGAAACTGTTTGATGGTGTCGGTCAGTGTTTTTCCAGCAGACGAGAAAGAAGCAGTGAATGTGTGTGTGTGTGTGAGGGGTCTTTGTCTTTGGGTCTGCTCTGAATTATGTCATGTTTGAGTCTCTCAGCAGTAGCACTCAGAAGGGGAGCAGACGGGGGCTTAATCCGCCTTAAAAGCCCCTCTCCACAGCACTCTCACCCCCTTCTTCATTCTCTCTATCTCTCTCAATTACTGTGAGGAATGGATGTGAGTATTGTTATATGAAGAGGAGAGTGGACAACAGCCTTACCTCTATGGGGGCTGTTTACACAACAACGTTTTCAAACAAAACAGGAAACTGTTGGTGCAGTTTGGCTGTTTGTTTACACAAACTTTTGTAAACATGGTGTCATGTTTCGGAACGCGACGGCATTATCGTTTCTGTGTAAATGTCATAAACGCGAATCTGTGACAATGATGCATATTGCATGTTTAGTCTACAAGCATGCGCAAATATTTGACAACCATAACAACAGTGGCGGCCAGGACTGTGTGCTCAAGATACTGAATTTATTAACGCTTCTCTAACAAAGTTTAAAAAACTTTGCCGCTATATCAACCTATCTTGTAGTCTGTCTAAACAAAACTGCTTGATGCTTTTGCCATCTTAATTGTTTGTATTTGTCACTCTGTGGAAGAATGTTAACGTGTGCAGGCTTGTAGTGTTTCTTTACAAAGTAACATCGCCATCTACTGGCCTGGAACCCATAATATAGCATTTTAGTCATCTTTGCAGATCCGTGTAAACACAGATCTTTTTGATAATGAGTGCATTTACATGTCTTACACCAATTGTGCTCTTTCCCTGCCATTGACGAGTTATCTTGTCAATTAAGAGAAAACATTTGCATGGAAAAAAGTTTTCCTGATGAGTTTTTATGGTTATTTGTTATACCATACTTACCCAATTTATAAAAACCAATTTAATTTACACTCTGTGTATGTTTGATAATCGTTCTGAATCTGATTTCTAACAAAATTTCTTCACAAAAATGCAATTATTTCAGCTTTTTGCTTAAAAAATTTTTTTTTGAAGAAAAATACCCATATTTAAGAGTTTTTAAGCAGAGAATAAAATATCGATAGGATGAAAAAAAATCCCCCATTTTGTTTGTTTGTTTATTGTTTGTTTGAAAGCAGAGGGTCTGTTCTTTCATTTGATATATTTATATGTTTATATATTTTTAGAAGAAAATTTTCCTGAAAGGCATATAGTGAAAATCACAAAAATGCTGGCGGGCAACTATTAAAAAAAAAGTCTGGCGGGGAATAAATTAATAAAGTGATAATGTGTGAGTTCATGTAAATGCATAAAACTTTTACAGGGGAATGCACATAAAGCGGTGTAAGCTAAAAACAATCGGCCTGGGTAGTTTTTTGCTCATTACCCCAATTTTGCTTTGCATTATAACACCTCACAGTGTTCATGTGCGCACTTGAAATATAAACGTCACACAACTCATGCAGTTGGCAGAGAAACTGTGGAAATAAAAGCTCATGTTACAGACGTGAGAAGAGATACAATACTATAGCTTGAGACAGATTTCCCGTCGCCTTTTTGAATGACTATGTATACTATAGGTGGTGACCAGTGACGCGCATTACGTAATAATATTACTTTTCTGAAGTAACGAGTAAAGTAATGCATTACTTTATAAATGTACACATTAATATTTGAGTTACTTTAAAAAAAAGTAAAGCATGTACTTTTCAGTTTAATTAATTCAATTTAAAAACAAAATAATGTACTGAATTAAACTGAACATAATGTAATTAATAATGTAATTAATTAATGTAAAAAAAGAACATATTAACTCTTTCCCCACTTTTTCAGTGTTTTTCATGATTTTCACCAAAGTTTAATGCCTTCCAAAAAATTTTCTTCTTTAAATATATAAACATACAATATACCAAATGAAAGAACAGACCCTCTGTTTTCAAACAAAAAAAACAGCCAAGTAAGAAAAAGTAACGCAAAAGTAACTTAAAAGTAACGTAAGCATTACTTTCCATGAAAAGTAACTAAGTAACACAATTAGATACTTTTTTGGGGAGTAACTTAATATTGTAATGCATTACTTTTAAAAGTAACTTTCCCCAACACTGGCGGTGACATCATCCAAATCCTAACACAGTTTTCTGCATAGCCGGTTTATTGATTTGCATGTAAATGCATGAGACAGGTTTCTAAAATAAGCAGATTTTTGATAGTTATCCGCTTATTCTCTGTATGTAAAAGCACTTACTATCGTCGCGTAGACATGGAAATTCTCAAACATGCAAAACAGAAACTTTTCCATTTTTTACTACATCATGGTTGTGTAAATGTATCCTCAGACACACTGACAACAACAAAGTGTTGCATTCGTAATGAAATACATATGCGATCATATATGAAGTGGCTAAAAAGCAAGCATCATTATGTTTGGCCATTTTATTATTATTATTATTTTAGTTTTTTTTTTTTTTCAGTTTTCTTTACCAAAAGAAGGTAAAGAGAATCCTGTGGTCTAGCTGCCAGCTCATGCCACAACATTTATGTAACAGACATTAGTAATACCTGTAATTACATGGCTTGATGTCATGTGGAGGAGAGGTGTGCAACTACTTTGTGATCATATATACTGTGTTTTTGGTGAACTAATAAAAATCCCAAAGGATTAAACTGAAGGTGGGACCCGAGCTATACGCAGGTGTCAGAATGTCACTCAGTAAAAGAAGTGGAACTGGGTCAGTAAGCAAACATCCATCAGCACTGAGTACATATATAATTATACTTTCCCAGATCAAAGAGTAAATGTAACACAAAAACTGCATATCAGATTTAGCTGTAATTTAAGATGGTAAAACACAGAGAAACGTCTGCTAAATTAACCAGAGGATTAGCTCTCTAATAGGTTTGGTTGCAAAGATCAAAGTGAACACAATCTTATACAGATGTCTTCCTGTTAAAAATACCAGTATAGAGCAATATTCATTTCAAACTTGTTTTGCACTGGTTTATGACCCTTGGTTCAGAGTTTATGACATACATTTTTTGTTGTATGTACACATGTACATGTATGAAAGAGTTTGGATGCTCATCATTTAGATTCAGACTCAGCTGTTTTGTAACAGGGTGTGTCATGAACACTGGGTGCATGTGTGTAGGGGTTCATGAACAAACAAATGTAGTTCCAGTCATGTGACATCTGTAGTCTCTCTGGAAGAGGAAACACCATGCAAATGAACAAACACAAGCTTCAATTTTTGGCACATGGGTTTAGTTTCATAAGTGTATTAAAAGCAAGGTTATTTTTCTTAGCATCATTTGTCCATTTTATTTATTTTAGTTTTTTGCAGATTTCTTTACCAAAAGAAGGTAGTGAAAGTCCTGTGGTCTAGCTGTCAAATCACAGGGCTGGTAACCGGAGGTCTGCTGGTTTGAGCCCTACGAGTAGCAAACTGTAAACAGTGTTGTGTTACTTAACTTCAGGATTCTCTGGGACACTGAACCTATAAAATATGTATTAAAGTCACTTCGGATTAAAATGATTTCTAAATAAATACTTAGATTATCATCGCTGCTCTGTGATTAATGTCTTACTCATACGTTGCCCGATTTAGCAATGTTTTGGTTTAGTGTACATTGTAAAAAAATGCAGCATGAAGTTTAAACAACTTGATTTTGAAGTCAATTCAACCTACTATTTTAAGTTTTGACCTGTGAATAGTTGACACAACAGGTTGACATTGTTTAACCTAATTTTTTAAGTTAAAGTAGCATAAAAATATATGTTGATTTGACAAAAATGCTGCATTTTTTACAGTGTAGTATTCACTTTACACGAAATATTATTCAAGCGACTAGGAAATATTTGTAAAACATAGTAAAGGCAATATTTAATGAAATATTTCACATAGAAAAATTAAAACACCATATAGGGACTCTTAAACTAATTTTCCCAGCATAAGTGAAAAGAGACAGATGTATTCTGGGAGTTTGTTTGTTTAGTATCAGAGCTGGTTAGCTGTCATGTTTGTGGCATACTGTATAATGTTTGCATTGTCTCTAGATTTTATTTTCGTTTATCTGATGTTGATTTAATGATCTACTTCCTTGTTTCAAATGTGCACATCTTCAAAGCTGCAAATTCTGTTTCAATGCCTATTTGTGTTTTGCGCTTTGTGGACGTGTACATTACTCCTCTGACTCATTGCATTTCTTTTTCTACAGTATTTCTTTAAATGTATTATATCTATTTTTATATCCACATTATGACTTTCTAATCTCCAGTTAAATTATGCAGTACTTTTATGACAAGGTAGATAGCATAGACCAACCTAAGAGACAGACTATTGATTTGATCATTTCCATAATTCAAAGTTTGAGGTTTGGGTTAGGGTTAACCCTAACAGCAGTAATCCATCCATCATATCCAACTTCACCCCGGTGGACTCCTCATCTCCTCTCTTTGGTTTTCTGCAGATTTGCACAGAGATCATGTTGCAAGTGAGAAGGAGAGACTGAAGCGTAGCTAGTTATCAAGCTGGCATTTGCTAATATAAAATCCAATTCCCAGTTGTCAACATACAGTATGCTCACAAAGTCAACACACTGATGCTGTTTTTGCAAAACAATTCTCTCAGGGTAACATAAACCCACAGACCCCTTGAGGAAACATGGGTGCACTTTTGTCCATGACATGCCTCTGGATGGATTGTTACTGTAAAAACTGCTCTGTTTTAACATAAGCTGCTATGACACTAATGATAAATTTAGTTCAGTTTGTAGGGTCACAAATTTTAATCAATTGATTACTAATAATGACATGCAATAGCCATCATTTTCCCCGTCTAGGTTAACTAGGGACACTTTATAGATATAGTCCGGATATGAGTAACCCACTTCTAGCCAAAATAAAGTTGAATTTGGTTACATTATGTTTTTGCCATAAAAACTTCTATGATATTCCATCCTGTAAGCAAAGTCAACAGTGATTACAAGGTGTTTGCTTTGTATTTATTTCTGGGCTGTTGTAGCCTTGTTTTAATGTAGACGACTGGGCAATATTTGGACTGCTATTAGACATCTTTTAAACACAATATTGCTTTCTGCTCACACATTAAAGTAAACACAAAGGATACTTGTACGGTACGCATGAATAGTGTACAAACACACACCCCTGCACGCACGCTTTGTACTAATGTAGTATGACCTGTCCACCAAAATACAAAATCAGCAGTCAAGTGGCATCATCTAAGTTTGTGGTTGTTACGGCACGCTCACATTATCTGAACCATACCACGCCCAAGCTTGCTTGACCCCTGGTTTATTTGACTAGTGTGATCCCTCTGTACCAGGCACGGTTTGATTAATCGGGACCTGGACGGTTTACTGAGGTGGGCTCGGGTGCGGTTCACTTGGGCTCAGGTGCAGAATGCAAAGTGTTATAGTAAATCGTGATGCGGGCTGCAGGGTTATGTGAATGTCTGAGCTGCACAAGCGACAGATCAACTAAGCAATATGATGGCATGTAAGAGGACAGTGTGTCATCGCCCATCAAATGACTCAGAATAAAAACACAGACTTTACATTACAATGGCTTCCAGTGTTAAAGAGCACTTTACTTCCTGTTTTCTTCAAAACAATCGCTTCATAATGACTAATGAAAGTGTGCCTGGGCTCGGATCGCTCAAAGTACAGTTAAAGTGCGTGCTTCCAGGGCAGTAGGGAGGGGGGACAACCACACTCAGGCGTGGTTTGGTTGGTATGGATATA
Source organism: Paramisgurnus dabryanus (assembly GCF_030506205.2). Classification (NCBI taxonomy): domain Eukaryota; kingdom Metazoa; phylum Chordata; class Actinopteri; order Cypriniformes; family Cobitidae; genus Paramisgurnus; species Paramisgurnus dabryanus. The sequence continues at coordinate 30,313,502 of NC_133357.1, read as the reverse complement.
AAATGAGTGTGCCCTTAGTAAAGTGAAAGTGGGTCAGTGTGTGAGTTTGGCATGGACAGGAAATAACCAATCACAGGAAGTCCCAGATAGGCACGAGCCAATCCCGTGGCTTTGCTCTGGAGTCATGGATAATGTAGACGTTTATGTGCCGAGTGAGTAATGATGGTGATTGTTTACAAGTGGCAGCTGAAGATTTATTACTGACTGCAAGACACAAAGAAGTTCCCGGAAACTTTTTCTATGGTTTTGTTTACAGAATGCAAAAACTTGTTGTGTTTGAGTATCTGCCATGGTGCCATTTGATGGAAATCACACAATATATTGTAATCTTAGACTTTGTCCCATAACTGTGTGTATATCACTTACCACTTATTTTTTGCCCAGGTAACTTACCCATTGTGTCAGTGGAGAGGAAATATTGCCTTGTTACAGTGAGCTTATTGTGTGTGCACACCTGTGCAAGTGTGTGTACGGAGAGGGTGCGTCTGAATGGATGGTCTTACAAACTCTGTTGTGTCAGCGAAAACAGAGAGTTAAAAAACACACACGTACACACACACAGAGAGAGAGAGAGAGAGAGAGAGAGAGAGAGAGAGAGAGAGAGAGAGAGAGAGCGAGAGAGAGAGAGAGAGAGAGAGAGAGAGAGAGAGTCTTTTATAAAAGAAAAGGCCAGCAGTGAAAGAGAGAGGCTTTAATGAGGAGATTAACATGTAATGGAGACATTTTACTCTCTGGGTGAAATGAAAGGAAAGTCTGTGTGACATTGTGTGTTTATGTGTGTGTATTCTCAAGATAATGAGAAAAATAATAGTAATGCTTATCTTTGGGTATCAGATTTCTATTTATTCTGTAGTGATGTTGACTATATCAAGCGAGATGATCATATGGCCCACTCAGTGATGAGCTCTTGTAAGCAACCACCTGGCAGTCCACTAAAAATCACTCAGTACCACTTCATAACAACATCCTTTACTTCTGGTTAGTTTTACCGAGGTGAACACCTCTCACATTTCTTTGGAATCAAGTTCAATTTTATATTTTGACAGCTACAAGCCAAAAGTAGGTTAAAGTTGAGCCTTGTTAGACAGGAAGAGAGAGGGAGGTGCAAGCATTGTTGTCTACAAGACAAACCCCAAATTGTTGTGAGTTGTATGTGGTTATTACCACACAGGAATGGTAGAGATTTCTGTGGGTTTCACACAGGATGTTTTTGTGTTTGATTTTGCCCCTTGAGATGTCCATGAGAGTTACAGTAAATGTGAAATTGCGTTGTAGTTAACTGCAATTTTTTGTATGTTCAGAAAGTTTCAAATGTCCTTTTAAACGAATGTCTCGAGTTAAAGGAATACTCAACTATCTGGATAATTTACTCCCCCCCATGTCATCCAAGATGTTTTTGTCTTTCTTTCTTCAGTCAAGAAGAAAATAAGTTTTTGAGGAAAATAACTTAGTGTTCCTGTATAGCTCAGTGGTAGAGCATTGTGTTAGCAATGCAAAAGGTCATGGGTTCAAACCCAGTGAACACACATACTAGGCTACTGATAAAAATGTATACCTTGGATGAAAGCATCTGCCAAATGCATAAATTGAAATTGTAAACATTTCAGGATTTTTCTCCATATAGTGGACTTTAGTGGACCTCAACAGTTTACAGTTTCAATGTAGCTTTAAACGGCTCTAAATGATCCCAACCGAGGCATAAGGATCTCATCTATAGTGGCAGTGCGACCTTACATATTATTACATTATCTTGTTGCAACATATGTGAAATGCACACTTGCGGGCCATTTTAAACAATAAACTGACACAAAGACATTAATTAGGGGTTGTGCACACCAAAGCTTTTAATTTGGCTGAAACGCCTGGTGAATGCCAATTTAAGCTGTTTTTTCCGCTTATAGTCAGCTTTCTTTAGCTGAGTGTTTTGGTTGCTGTAATACTTATGCTTGGTTTATCAGTCTTTGTACAATGCGCCGGTTGGTTGTTTTGATTTTTGTCCCGCCCCTCCTGCTCTGTGATTGGACGGCCGTGTGAGAACTGACATTGAAGAGCTGAGCTTTTCACCCAAAGTTGAATATTTTTCAACTCTAGGCGCTCAGTGCTGAAAAACCGCAGATTACCGGCGTTCAGCGCAGATAAAAACCACCAGCTGCTGGCTTTTTTGAAAAACGCTGAGCTTTCTTTGGAAACAATTAAAAACATACGCTGGCCACGGGCGTAAAAGCTTTGATGTGCACGCCCCCTTAGTATCATTCCTCATACAACAACGTCTGAACGCTCCTCTTTTTCCAAACTAGTAAACATTGGAGTGGTAGTGTCACATGCGTCATGCGTGACCTTTCAACGTGATTACGCAATACATAAGGTCACGCTGGGGCATCAGACGGCTAGTCCAAGACGAGAAGTTGTGGTTAAAAAGTACTTTTTTTGTGAAAATAGGGATGGTTTGCTAGATAAGACCCTTATGCTTTGGTTGGGATTGTTTAGAGTCCTTTGAAACTGCATTGAAACTGTAAACTGTTGAAGTCCACTATATGGAGAAAAATCCTGGAATGTTTTACTTAAAAATGTAATTTCTTTTCGACTGAACAAAGAAAGACATTTTGGATGACAAGGGGGTGAGTAAATTATCAGATATTTTTTATAAAATTGGAATATTCCTTTAAATACAATTGTAGCTTTATCATCTGCATTTGTGGCATAATCTCAATCCACAGAAATTAATTTAGTCTCATACCCTAATTTATACAAACAAACGTTTATATATAATTTATGTTTTTATATATTTATATAGTGTTTTTTTACAATGTTGCATTGTTTCAAATAAGCTTTACAAGACAGGCAAAAAAAAGAAACAAGAGAAAATCGGAAAATGATTGTATATGCACTGCAAAAAATGACTCTCATACTTAGTATTTTTATCTTGTTTTCAGAACAAATATAAAAAATTTCCTAAATCGAGATGTATTTTCGTGATGAGCAAAATGACCTAAGAAAATAAGTCAAATTTTTAGACAAAAAATATACAATTTAAGCATATTTGTGCTTAAAACAAGCAAGAATATATGCCAGTGGGGTAAGAAAAAGTAAACTTATTTCAAGATTTTATTTCTTATCTCATTGGTAGATTTTTTTCCCGTGTTTTAAACACAAATTAGCTTAAATCTAAAATCTAAAACTAAAAAAATCTAAAAACTAGACTTATTTTCTTAGGTCATTTAGCTCATCAAGAAAAATCATCTTAATAATAATAATAATAATAATAATTTTTATTTATATAGCGCCTTTCAACACCCAAGGTCGCTTTACAAGGATAGTACAGGATAATCATATACAAACATGAGAGTCAACAATATTAGCACAAATATTATAGACTATAAGCAGAGGAATAATATTCAGAGAAATAATGTGTTTTTAGGAGATTTTTGAAGGAGAGAAGGGTGGTTGCTTGACAAATATCTTGAGGAAGGGAGTAATTTAAGAATTTTTAGATATTTGTACTGAAAACAAGACAAAAAATGATATTATTGTGATTTTTATTGTGCTCGTAAATAGATTATATCTAATAAAATGGTTTTGAATAATATGATAAACAAAATGCCTCATATTAAACAATACGTGCCTTTCCATCTGGCATGAAAGAAGAAACCGATTCACACAGTATACAAAAAAAGATCTTTCCTTAATAATTAATGTTCCCTTAATGCTTCAACAAAGATACAAGCTTTACATTTATGCTTTTAAACCCTCCAAAGCCCAAGGGTCTCATTTATAAAGCTTGCTTACGCACAAAACAGGGTTGGAAACACGCAAAGGTGGTAATCTATAAAATACTTTGACGGGAGAATGAGCTTGAAGGGTGGGATCTGAGGATGATTCATGTACGCACACTTGCAGGTGATCTGTGATTTATAAAGGGAACATTGCTTCGTCTAAACATTTTTGGCTTTTGTGCGTACGTAGACTTTTAGTAAGGATCCTACGCACAGTTTTATAAATGAGACCCCGGGCCTGTTTTTGTGTTAGAGCATTACTATAAATGTGATTTTTTTGCTCTTAAAGCTATAACAGCTGATAGATAAGATACATTTATTTTATGTGATATTCAACAGTATGCATTAAACAATCAACAGAATTGATTTTGCACCCAGAACATTCCTGTAAGAATGACTGTAACTGCTCACTGTGGGCTCTCTATCTTTGTCTCTTTCAGAAGATTATTCATTCTCCACTGATGTTTTACCACCATTACCGGAGGTCCCTGACGGAGGGGCGATCCTAAGCCCCATTAGAAACTCTGCCCTGAGATATTGCTCCTCACGCAGCATGGACTCCACGCCCTTCAACGATCGACCCGTCAGCTACGGTTCCACCTCATCATCCTCCTCTTCGCGGGATAGCCACTGTTCGCTCGGGGGTCGGCCGGTATTAAGCTCCACCCCTGAGCGGGATCGAGATTCTGGGGCAATCCGGTTGGAGCTGGTGCCTGCCCGTCAGCTAGAGGAAGAGGAGACAGAAAGACAGACACCTACACCGACCAATCAGGGGGATGCGGATATACAGTCACCGGAAGGCCGTAAAGTCCAATATGTGGACCGAGTGGTGCAGGAAATTCTCGACACAGAAAAAACCTACGTACAGGACCTTCGCAGTATAGTCCAGGTGACGTATTAATCCTGTATATCCAAAGAAAACATGCACCGAGCCACGGCTGAAGGATAAGTTCACCAAAACTTTTACTTACACTTAAGTGAACAGTCCCAAGTTTACGGGATCATCTCAAAGGTACAAAAGAATAGTAACTCTTTTCAAACTGGAGCCCTCATGATACCACCACCCACAAACTATATGAGACACAAAATCCTCTTTGCTCTCATTGAGAGGCATGTTTGTGTGTTCCTGTATATGATTTATATAGCTGTCAGATGTAACCTGCACATGACTGTTATATGATCTAGAGAGGAGATGAATGCTTAACTCTTCCTCTTACCCTTGCCGTGATTTTCTCACTCTGTCTCTCTAATGTGGAGACTTGAGTACTTAGTAAGGGGCTCCCAACCCCCTTTCCCCTTTTATAAACACACATTCACAGACCCTCGGCACGGAGAGGATGATAGATGGTTGGAATGGAGAATGGGAGAAAAGGAAAGCTGTCAGGATGGATGGAGATAGCAGATAAAGGAGCGGAAAGTAGGTTAGGGAAATAACTGTGAAACAAACTGCTTTCTGCTAACACTGATGTTTGTAAAGCTCTGGAGGCAACATACTCTCATTTACTTTGCTCTTGGTTACTCGATTGTGTGAATTCATCAAGTTATGCACAGTGCACCGTTAAGCCCGGGATACACTGCAGGATTTTTTCAATCCTATCAGATCATTACCTTTTCACACTGTGCAACAGGGATCATTTAAACTTGGGAAGACAAACATGTAGACTGTACGATAATAAATCGGAGGCTTCGGCGGCTGAGAAGCCTAGTGGTAAACAAATACCGGTATGCAGGTCGTAGTAGCGAACACACTATGCGTTTATCATGCTGAATTTATGACAATGGCAGAAAACTACACTGTAAAAACAAACGGTGCTAAATAGCACTAAAAGTGGTTTTTGGCTCGTAATCATAGAGGAACAATTTTAAGTGCCATATAGCACCAATGAAGTACCTATGTAGAACCATATGTGGTGCTACAGTGGTGCTATATGACCCCCGTATGATTGTTCATAGGTGCTTCATAGCACTAAAAATGGTTCCTCTATGATTACGAGCCAAGAACCACTTTTAGTGCTATTTAATAGGGATGGGCATTTTCCAGTAATTTACTATTCGAATATTTAAGCTCATAAAGAACAAATATTCGTTTATTTAAATTATGTTAATTAAGACATCCGTCTTTTGTATTTTTCATTTTGTCATAATTTCACAGAAGGCTTATAACTAGGAAATATCCACAGCAAGCTAAACTTATATTCTGTATGTATATATATGTATGTATTTTTAAGTTAAAAACATTGTAAAAAATACATATATATTTGAAATTCTTCTTAAAAAATATCCTACAGAAAAAAAGGCGTTAAAACCCCATGCGGAGCGAATCTGAGTCAGTCAAACCCTTAGTTCAAGTCGGTCGTTAGTATGAATTCATTACTGTTTGATCTTACATACATTATATTATACCAAATATTATACACTAACATCAAATGTAAGCGAAGTTTGAGGACTTTCGAAGTTTAAAGTTTGAGGACTTGACGGGCTATCATCATTTAAACCATTAAACAGACTCCAAATAAGAGCCCGGAGCAAACGAAAAAACATCTACATAATCGACTGCTCAGTCGCCATATAAATATCTTCTCAGTTTAGTTTGACGTATTTGTGAATAAAGAAAACCATATTTATCCTACCTGCTTCGGTGAAAGCCCGTTCTTCTGACTAGATACAATAATGCCGGTGCTGCGGAGAAAACTCTTCCTCGTGATAATGGTTATCCGATAAAAACAACAGACGGATTGAACAAGATTGAATATCTGTATTTAACATTATTTTACAAATAACGTAAGCTGGCTCGATAGATTATTGTTGACTGTGCAAAGTTACTAACGTTAGCTTAATTTAACAACATTTCACAAAGACGGAGCTTTGCTTTTAAACTGCCATGTGCAGTTATCCGGTTCATTTTCGAAAGATATAATAAATGTTCTCCGTTTCATTTTGTTCTCCGTGTCTGTCTCGTTATTAACAAAATAAAGTAGACTTTATAACAGAACGCTTACAAATCTCAGTCTCATGATGTGTTGATTCGGGCGGCGGAGAAGCACGTTTAATAACACGTGAGCCCTCACTGAGCCAGTGGCCAAACATGGCGCACCGCGGACAAACCCGGAGATAAAAGGAAAAACTTAAATTCGTCTGCAATCTGCATTGCCAAACAATCAGAAATACATACGAATTAATGTTCATGTATATCTTACAATTAAGTATGTAAAAGACAGTATAGATGAAGCGAAAAGCATCAAATAAGTCATAACCCTTTGGTGGCACATTAAAAACAAACAAACATTCGAATAGCATTTTTAAAATTCGAATTATTATTGCCGATCCAATATTCGAATATCCGTGCCCATCCCTACTATTTACCACAGTTTGTTTTCAGAGTGTATCATAGGGTACATTTGAGGACAACGTCTGTTTTTGAACCTCTCTCACTGTACAATATGGGACCATAGATTTAGAGACAAGATCACAGAAATCGCCACGATTGTTTCACAATGGTAATCTTTGGTCTGGGACAGCTGAAAATCGTGCAGTGTATCCCAGGCTTTAGTTGCACACAAAATCTGCGCCAGATTCCTTGGAACTTTGGCAGATTTCTGCAGAACTGGAATGCCTATCACTCATAAAGACCTATGCATGCCTTGCATGTTAATTTATTAATTATTAGAGCTGTGTTAATGCTCATTTCATTGTTTTAACGTGAAATATTGATCCCTCGTTCTGAGTCATTGTCATTTGTATTTGTTCAGTTAAAGTATCAGAAGACAGAGCTGTTAAAATCAAGCCAGAAGTTGCTGACTGGAGCTTACTGGAATGCTTATTGCAGCCAGAGACCACAACATGACTCAAACTGCTATCGTTTCACTAAAAAGCAGACACCTGATCCATTAAGCCATGTTTTAGGGTGTAAGGTTGCAGAGTAAGACAATAGTTATCGATATGCAAGGATGTAGGAATAATTTAAAAGGTTTGTTCAGCTATTATACTGCTGATGCAGACTGGTTGGCAGACGCTTTCACTTCCGATAGTTTCCGTGTGTGTTCAGCTACGCTTTCTTTATTTTCCAAATGTATTTCCCAAAATCATTAGTTGAATAAATAATTATTGATAATGTTTGATAGATTGCATGCTTTGTGTGTTTGATGTTTGTGGATATCCAGCGGTGCCTAACATTGGTGTAACTTTGAAGAATGTTACTTTTAAAATAAAATAAGAGGGCTTTGTAATATTATCCACAAGGTGCACAAGTTGTTACATTTTGATGAAAGATAAGCAGACAGAGACTCCTTATTTGAAATAGCATGCACGGATGAACAACAGATGAATCATGCACAATAAGTCCAGGAACATGTATTGAAGTAAATAAGGTCAATCTTGCTCAAGTGTATGTTTTTAAGTGTATCTTTTCCTCCCAGGGTGATAACATCACATTATTTTTTAGTTTCTAAATAACTGTCCACATCGGTGTGTATGTGTGTGCGGGTGTTCACACAGGGTGTGTTTTGGGGCCGATACAGAATGGTTATTTTACACAGCCTGAGGGTGTTCAGCTAAAGATTTTATCAGAAAGACAGACTCACTTATCTTGTCTGTCAACCAAAGAGAGAAGCATTTAAATCTAGGGCGGAGCAGAATAGAAATTACAGTGCTAGTACAGATTCTGACATGCTTATATGTATGAATGTGTGAATGTAAGCTTAAGGGGGCTTCTGCACATTTCACAATTTCCCTTCTTTTAGCCTCTTAATAATTATATTTTCCGTCTCACAACATGTACACATTACAAGTATACACGTATAAATAAGTTTTGAACACGGCTTGTCTACTGGTGCATAAATGTTCATGTCATATTTGTGCTTGCTGGCAGTCGCTGAACTGACTTAAAGAGCATTCAGGCAGGTCTGTCTGTCTAAACAAATATGGTAAATCATAGTCACTCCTAATATTATAAAGGTAGTCACAGGGCGAGACTTTCTCCCTGTTGTGTGATGTCAGACACGCTGCCCATCTCGCATGACTGCTGATGGGATTATTAATCCTTTTTATCTCTTTCTTTCTCTCTATAGGATTACCTGGAGTGCATCAGTAACCAGTCTCTTCTGCTCGGGGATGAGGAGAGGAATTCATTGTTTGGGAATATCCGTGACATCTACCATTTTAACAGGTTTACACGCACATATCAGTTCATGTTTGTCTGTAACAAAAGTGTCACTTTAGAGGATTATACAGACAGTGGATTACAGATTAGGTTAAAGAATTTGTTTACATACCAGAGATTGCCTGTATCTCTTGTAGAGCATTGAGCTGAATAATGCTTTTATGCACTGAATAATGTTTTAGATAAAAAGTGTCTGCCAAATTCATACACATGTATGTCACCCTGGACCACAAAACCAGTCATAAGTCGCCCAGGTATATTTGTAGAAAAAGGCAAAAATACACTGCATGGGTTAAAATGATTGATTTTTCTTTAATGCCCTTTTATTTCAAAAAGCGTATATTATGTAAATATCATGTTCCATGAAGATATTTGGTACATTTCCTACTGTAAATATAGAAAAGCTTTATTTTTGTGAGGAGATGCAGCAAAATTGCAAGCAAACTTGGCCATAAACTTGCCTAAAAATAACTCTTTGGAGATTTCCCATTTAAGATAGATTTTTATGTAAAACCTTACAATTTCCATCATTACAGTGGTAAGCCAGTAGAGAAACAAACCTCTTTATTAGTAATATGCATGCGTTGCTAAAGGCTTCATTTGGACTTTGAACTTTAAATGTGATTTTCTCTATATTTAGATTTTTTGTACTTTGTTGCATCTCGGCCAAATTTGTCCTATCCTATAGCCTGGGAAAACCCAGACTACTCAAGTAGTCTGGCAAAGAGGCCATTCAAGCCCATTTCTAATGCAGAGAAATCGCGGCACCAATCAGAAACGTTGGGGCGGCTTTACACCATGATGATAGTGCAGCAGCAATCGTAAAGCAGATTTTGTACATTACACAGATGGATGCCGCTGTGAAACATCACTCGTTCGAATCAGCTATTGCGTCTGTTTTAAGCGATTTAAACTTTTCCTTTTTTTAAAACCCGAGCAAAGAACAACACTCAAAGCCTTCATATCTAAAAAAGATGTTATCGCTGTCTTTGGTGGCTAAATGAATGGGTCTTAGCGAGAGCGGCGAGCCCTGGTGCAAACGTCATCCCGTTCATCGTTCTGATTGGTTTTAGGTTTATCCGATTGCGCCCAGGGGCATTTGAGCGAGGTCCGTTGGTGACGTCCCTTTGAAAATGATTTGTCTATGAAGCTTTGCCAGACCATAACTTAATGGTCTGTTTTTTTTTGTGGTCCAGGGTCACAAATATGAGTTAATACTTTTTAATGCATAAATAATTAGTATGACAAATATCTAATTTTCAGTCATTAAGTTCTTATGTCCTTACACATTTACTCCACATCAGATAGTTGTAAAACTGTGACATGGAAGTCGAAAATCATGATTATTTGCAAAACTTTAGAGAAACCGCAGATATTAGTCAAAAGATTAGTAATTTTTAAATGATAGCAAATGTTGATAAAAATGAAAATTAGCATTTAAATATTAAAAATGTTGCTCTAGTGGAGTGGTTCTCAAACTTTTCGGCGTGCCCCCCCAACATTGTGTACTGTAGTGTGCATCCCCTCATTTCTGAAAATTCCTAATTGATAAATGAATGTATTTGGAAACACCTGGCACCATTAACCCGCAGTTTGAGAACCACTGCACTACTGTTATTATCTGCTAGGACCTAATAAAAATTTCACTATTCATCTACAAATCACTTTATTTATCATTGAGTCAACATATCATGAATGTAAAATAGCAAATATAAGCTCAATTCTTTTGGCTTTATGACCTCATAGCTGATAAAATAAGGAATGAGTTCATTTGATTATAACACATACACAGATCTCACAGATTCTCATTTCAGTGCGAACACAGACGTTTACCTCGTACCATTACAATGCAGACGCGACCACACAAACGCGTTTCAATTCATGGAAGCAGACCTTTTCTTATAATTCACACAATACAGCACATAACTGGAAGAGAATTTGAATAGTTTTATAACAGCACAACCCTTTTACGGATGTGAGTAATAATATCAATATCATAAACGTGTGTGTTTGTTTTCCAGTGATCTGCTTCATGACCTGAAGAAGTGTAATGCCGACCCGGTTGCTATTGCCAAGTGTTTTGTAGCCAAGGTAACTCCTTTTTTCTTACGTTCTTCTTACATTTAGGGAATTGTTCAACCTACAATGAAAATGTTGACTTTCTTTTCTTCTATGGAACACAAAAGGAAATGCGTAGTGGATTATTTATGCTTTTACATTGGATTAAAGCTTCAGACATAAAATTCAATACAAATCATTTCAAAACTTTTATTTTTTTGACCAATCTTCAGTGAAATGTTTAAGGAAAAACTTTTGGGATACTTATATGATAAATAGCACATAACGTAAAAACAAGTCGTATAGCAATTACAGGTTAGAATTAGTTTCTTTCGTCTGTGTTTCTGTTGACTAGCTTAATAACAAGTCCTTGACTAATTGTTCTAGCAGTTTTATAGCTGTAATTAACACCTCCAGGAATATTTGCTGCAGTGGTTTTTGTCCTGTGGTTTCGTGTCATACGGGTTTTGTTTTGAGTTTATGTTTTGGTGTTAGCGGGGGGCTGTTAATTTGCACAGCACAAATGATTGTGGCTTGCAAAAACTCATATAAAGCCAAAAAATAAAAGCGCACACAGCCAGCAAAGCCCCGAGCACAAAACATGCATTAAAACAACTGCCATGTGTGTTCGTCTTGCTTATGTGTGTAAGGAAATGTGTGGTTTTTACTACTGTTGTATGGAAAAACAGCAGAGAGAGAAATGCTATGATTAACACACATCAGTTTCTAGATTCCTGAGCATTGAATTCTTTACTTAGTTTGCCACATTCCTTCTGAAATCAACTCTTTTTTTGTCCTCTTATCCTCTCTTATTACACACATCACACAGACATTTTCAATGCTAACACACACTGAGATTCATTGTGTTTGTCACTGGTTATTACTTATAAACATATTATGAGGAGCTCTGGTGCAAAAGCATCTAAATGTCACCTCTGTCAAAAATGAAATAATGATATTAACTGAATGCTCTTTATCAAATATTTTCACTTCAAATCCGCTTAATCCCGGCCTCAGGGCATTCAGAAATACCACTTTGTTGGCAGGATCCATCAAGAGTCTGATAAAAAAAATGCTCACACCTTTTTTTGCTTCTGAGGTCTTTGTATGTTTTTGTAAGTGAATCCATGATACGTTGTCGGGTAACCTAAAAGTGTTTCATGTGGTAATACCTACAGTTCATTAGCTGGTTCAAAAATACGATTCAATGACCGAATAAACCTGACTGCAAATGTACTCCAACAGAAGTGCACTTCTCAGGTAAAAACAAGTCTTTGAGGTAAATGTACAGTAAAATGGGTAAATCGTAAGTGTATGGCCCAATTCTGTTTTACTCCTACACTTTCCCCTACCCCTCCATTTAGCGCAATCACGTGAAGGGATAGGGATGTAGTTGGAAGGGTAGGGCAAGGGCCAAACAGCCCTACAAATAAAGATTTTTCATGACCTCACTTCAAATGAAAGGAAAAAACATTTCCAACATGGCTGCTCATGCGAGTATAATTCAAGTCTTTTTCGCATTGATAAAGTTTTTAATGACAAATTATAATTTGTGTTATGTTACATTTAATTTTGAGTTCATATTTACGGTCATGTAATTTAAAGAAAAGTTTCCAAAAAAATCACTAAAGTTTGCTAACATATCACACGTTACTGACATAGCAACATAGACAAATGTAATAAAGTAACTTAAAGTGGACTGGCCATCTGAAGCACCGGGAGTTTTTCTCCAGTCACTCCGTGCCACTTCCGGAGCACGATCAAGTCCCTATTCCCCCTGACTGAACCCATCCCTGTTACCCCGGTCTGAATGCATCCCGGTTCCTCCGTCTTATCGCGTTCTGGGGAAAACTCCCTATGCTTCAGATTGCTGAAACGTGAATAGACGGAGGGAGAGAACACCACGAATCGCCAGCGAAGGGTTCTGCTGATTTCATGAAAAAGTCCAGGGCTCCTTGTTAGGCTGTAACCCACTAAACTTATATGACTACAGGTGAAGGTGGCATCTTTGAAGTTTGTGATACACATTGCATCTACATCTACTGACATCTACGGACATATGATGACGTATGATGTTGTAGTAGTGGTGTCCCATTTCTTAGGGGAATATTTTTAACCCTTGCCCTTTCCACTTTGTTTCAAGGGGCAAGGGATGAGGGGTAGGTGTAGGGGTAAAAAATAGAATTGGAATTGGGGTAAGTCTTCCTAAAGACATAAAGGCATAGTTTACCCCAAAATAACAATTCTTGCATTATTTACCTTTAAGTCATTCCAAATCTGTTCCACAAAAGAAGAGATTTGTAGATCACTGGTAACCAAACAACATTGGCCCTCACTGACTACTATACAGTAGTATGGACACAAAATTTCTTAAAACATTTTCCCTTGTGTTCCACAAAAGACAAAGTCATACACAGGTTTAAAACGAGATAAGAGTGAATTAATGTTTACATAGGTTTTTTGCTAATCTTATTGCTTATCATTTTTACACATTTTAATGAAGGCAAAGTTCTCTATTAGCATTAAAGTTACATTTCATGGCCATAAAACACCCATGTTTCATCCTTAAAATATATACTAGTGAACATTTGAAGTGGATCAAAAAATTTCATCCAAGTTGTCCTTAGACAAGAACGGATATTGGGTATTGGTTTTAAGTTTAACTTTTAGGGAAGGTTTTGATCCACTTCAAATGTTGACTACTGACAAATGTCAGTATTTAGTCTGAACATTAATTGTTTATTTGAATCACTGAAACTAAAGTAGTAATAAAAGATGTATCTTCACTAACAAAAACTAAACGTGTGTGTGTGTGTACACAAGTTATTACTCAGCCAGTTCTGTGGCTGACTAAGTGTATTTCTCAGAGAGCATTTCTGAGCATGTTGTATCCATTTTGTTCAGATCGACATATATACATATATATATAGATATGTTGCCCACCCTGCAAAAGTCATTTCAGAGAGGTAGCTCACTGACTGCCCCCCCCAAATAAACAACTACAATAATTTAAACATTATTTTAACACTTTGTTTTGATGTATTACGACTTTAAATGGATAGTTTACACTGAATTTATTTTTCTGATGATATTTTGATAATCAATGGTAAGCACACAGTTGATTGTAACCATTGACTTCCATAGTAGGAAAACAAATATTATGTAAGTATTGTGATAAATGATGAAGAAGATATTTTGATAAATGATGGTAAGCACACAACTGACCGTATCCATTAAATTTCAGCATATTTGTTTTTGCTACTATTGAAGTCAATGGTTACAATCTTTTAACAATTTGACCCTTTAACAGGTACTCTTGTAAGGCAGGGATCCACTTTGGTGTGCTTACAGTGTCATTATTTATGTTTGAAATTTTTTGCTGTTGTTGTTTTTGGCACTGTGTCATTTACACTACAGTGTAAATAATCTTTAGCGAGATAATGCAGTTAATTGTAAGCCCGCCCATAGTGAAACTGGTCTATTTATCAGAAAGACAGACCAATCAGGATACGTTCTCTGTCACTTTCTTGATATGTGTTGTTACTCGCTGCTTTGTCAGTCTCTTTAGACTGAGACCTTGTTAAAAATGATGTAAACCTGACTACTCTAAGTTGCACGTTCTTAAATAATTAATTTGCCAGAATATTCCAGAATATCATTTGTGGGCAGTGAGGGAACGCCCGGGGATGTCTAATATATAACACAACCCTACTTACGAATCAGTCACTTTCCGTTTTAGATGTTGATTGTACAGTACATGGTTTCAGAAGTGTTTACAACGTATTGTTTTGATCTAGAGCTAAGTAGCAGTGAGGTTAGGAAATATACTCAACATCGTCTATAGTCGAACTCACTTTGGGCCATGTACACACACCATGTTGGTTTAATATTTATTTGGTGTCACTTCTAATGCAGAAAAGTTTGTCACTCCCATAAATATCTGAACCCAATGTGTGTTTAATAACTGTTAACACTCTTTCTCAGCAGTTCTTGGTTTTTTCACATCTATAGGGTGGAGAACCTCACCTGTGGGTGTGTGTTTGGGACACATTTCTTAATATTTACCAATCTTTGTACAGTATGTTTGTGTACTGTATGTGTGTGTTAGGAGAACGAGGGCATGCGTGAAAGCCAGCGGGGGCGGTCAACAGAGAGGAGATGTTAGAGGAAGAGGATAAATGACTCTTTGATACTCATACACTCTGTACTTTTCCAGCCGCTTTGATGTTCATATAGGCGGAATAAGAGCTGAAGAGACTGTAGATGAAGGAGCAAAGCAGAGATTTAATCAGAGCCGTCTCACATCTACCATTACTGTAAACACAACATCAGAACTCTATTATTACAATCACCGTGTGTGTGTGTGTGTGTGTGTGTGTGTGTGCGTGCGTGCGTGCGTGCGTGTGTGTCTGCAGCCCTGTCTGCTTTTCTGTAATGCAACATCCTGATATGACCTTTGACCTATGACAATTTTCACCTTTTCGAGGATGCCATATGTGTTGAGAAAAGCACTGATGTATATTATTAAAACTGAATTGAAATGAACATTGAATGAGAGACCTAAGCAATAGTTGCAGATAAAAATATGATATATGGTAGATGTGGAGATAGCAACACCCTAGCATGGTAAATGTAATGTTTTTTTTGCGCAGGTAAATGTAATATTGGCACTCTAACAGCGAAGAGACCACAGCCCTAACATTACTAACTAGTACACCAATTGGGTTCGGAGATTGCTGTCAGAAAAAGGTACAAAGTCATTCGCTGGGACGGTGCCTTTAAGAAAGGACCTAATATGAACCATTTATGTAAAGAAATTTAGAACAAATCTGTACCTTTGAGGTAATAATACGGACTCTTTATGGACAAAGGTATACTTTTTCAAAGGGTAGCGGCCCAGTGACAGCTTTTGTACCTTTATAGAGTGCCGCAGGGATGATGTTTTTTTGTAGGCCAACCTGGAAGTTAGCATGACACTGGTACCCTCGCCAAAAAGCCCATTCATTTCCTCCATAGACTTTTGGTTTATCACAAAAAAATAGGTTTGACTAATCCTTATGGACCCACTTCTGGGTTTTGCCTACAAAAATACATCATCACTTGATTATCTTGATTATCTTCTGGTGACAGTAATGTCTGCAAATTTGAGCAATTAGCTCTTTCCTTGTTTTTATTAACCAGTGCTAATTTCCATATTGTATTTTTCAGAGTGAAGACTTCCATATATACACACAGTACTGCACAAACTATCCGAGGTAAGTAAGAATACCCTTGTCTGTCGTTTGGTTTATATGTGTATCACAATCCGTCTCTCAATCTAGAGGATTATAAAGCCTTTAAGAGCAATGCCCTGCACAGATGCTTTTGTGTGTATATGTGTGCATGTGGAATGTGAGACATGTGTGCATATATTATACATTGTGTGTGTGTGTGCATGTGTGTAACTCCACTGGAGTCTCAGAGTCTATTCCTATACATTTCCTCCCGAAGGGAAAGCCCCTGCCAGTGTGTCTGTCCCTCGACCTTTCTCTCTTTCTCTCTCTATTTCTATCACCCAATCCAATGTGTTCCTTAGCTTACTTCATTTAAAAATGCACTAATTTATTTTACACTTCAATAAGGAAACTAAAGCAATGGGCAGTACTTTTAATAAAAAAAGTCTAATCATATAATTGATGTAGTCAAATCTGTCTTTCCCCTCATTGTGACCCTGTAAAACAATGTGGACAGGTGACATTTATGTGACTTTTCCAGACATTATCAGTCAGACATTAAGCACAGGTAAAGAGTATGCCTGTTGTATTGAGTGGTATCCATATCTAAAATGTTTGCTTTTTATAGACATTAATATGACAAAATGTTACATACATACCTACATCATCTTTCTATTAAACACACATGCATGAGCGTTTGTCCGTGCACGTGCTTTCATGAGTCTAACGTTTGATGTGAGATAATAAAAGTAATGTGGTTTAGCACTATTGTCAGTAAGTCTGTATGGCGTGTGTGTTTGTATGAATGAAAGGATTTTTTTCTGGGCCACTGAGACCCTCTCTCCACACCCTCACACAGCTGTTGACCCTAACCACACACACACACACACACACATATATATATATACAGTAATAGTCCTGAAGGCGATGTCTGTATCTCGGTGATACCCGGGTCATATTTCCCATTGGGACAATGTGAGGTCTGTGTGCAGGATGCTGGAATGTGAGTGTCTGTCTCAGTGCTCTGTGAGGCGGGGCAGTAGATTTAATATACTGTAAAAGCTGTGTTTTAACCAAAGGCCTTGACCTCAAGTTGAGAAACTGCGCATGATCTCAGACACACTTTAGGGCAAAGCATTTCACAAAGGGAAGTTTTTAATTGTTAAAAAGCTTTTCATAGTTTATTTGATTCTTTTTTTACAAGAAGCATTGGTCTTTTTAGTTGTCAACATTAATGTGATGAACTACATTTGTGGCTGCTAGCTCATCTGTGTGAACTGACTTAAATCAGTTGCTCAAAAAGTCATTGTTAGTTCTGAGATGGGTTTAGCTTCATTTGTGTGCTGATGTCAAGTGGTTTGATACTTACTTATATAATACAGGCACATTCAAATACTTTTTGGTCAGTGAATAGGTAAGGAATAATTGACGACGGGCTGTTGAATTATCGCACATCCGAGGTGATAATGAGGTACAAAGCGAAGTGTGCATTATTTGCAATTATACCACAGGTCTGTTGAATGCTTTATTCTGATTGGCTGAGAAATGTTCCATGGGTGTTGATTATTTTTCTGTAAACCGCACATCTATCTTGTCAAATGTCTTAAAAATGGGCACCGGAGCAATGTTTTTGGTAACTCCAGTCCTTTGACTGTCGCGTAACGGCACTCCGCTTCATGTTGTGCCACATTACCACCTTGGGTGTGCATTATTTTCTTATAATGCAATGGCCCGTCGTCAATTATTCCTTACATAATTCAAAGGACCAGAGTCAATTATTACGCTTATACCACCTTAATCACAAACATTGCTCTGGTGGTTATTTTAAGACATTTGACAGGTCATGTGTGCGTTTAACGAAAAATAATGCATACCCATGAAACATTCCTTAACCAATCAGAATAAAGCATTCAATAGCCCCGTGGTATAAAGCATAATAATTGGTTGCTATTTGAGAAAATATCCTAGTACATTACCATTCAAAAGTTTAAAGTCACTTTACTGAATTGTTTTTCATGAGCTTAACAACCTTTTGATTTGTAGGTATATTTAAAAAAATCTTACTGCCTGCAATACTTCAAAATGCACATAAAATCAGGGTGATGGAAACCCAGCTAGTGTTTTCTTTTTTTAGTCACAACATTATACCCAAAGTTGTCAAATACAAAATATAACTAAATAATGGTTAATATTTTAGATAATAGTGTATAGTATGTGTAAATGTTATGTTTTTGTGAGACTGTGTGTGTGAAGTATTTCTGCAGGAGTATTTTATAACAAAGTGGATATAAAAACGAAAGATTTATTGATAACATGTTTTCATGTGCATCTACAGGTCTGTTGCTGTCTTAACAGAGTGCATGCGAAACAAAACGGTGGCAAAGTTTCTTCGAGAACGTCAAGAGAGTCTCAAACACTCCCTTCCTCTCGGCTCCTACCTGCTTAAACCTGTCCAGAGAATCCTAAAGTACCATCTACTGCTGCATGTACGTTCACACACAAGCACACACACACACATTTGTCAGACTGTTTTTTTAGTCTGTAATACAGCAACTGGTACCTTACAGGAGATTGCAACTCATCTTGAGAAGGATTCGGAGATGTATGATGTGATCCAGGAGGCGATTGACACCATGCAGAGGGTGGCCTGGCACATCAATGACATGAAGAGAAAACATGAGCATGCAGTAAGACTGCAGGTCAGTGTAACCTACACACATTAACACATATAGACGATTTACAGAAACAAAAAATAAACCAACCACTTAGTTTAGAGTCAAAGCACCAATACATAATGTTATTAAGGTAACACCACCTAGGTCAAAAAGCCAGAAAATGACCAACCAAGTAGACCCACAACCAGCAAACAAAACAAAACTGATTTAATGGATTAAAGTAAAACTTTCCTTCTTTTTTCTCGCTTTCATTCTTTTAGGAGATTCAGAGTTTGTTGACTAACTGGAACGGGCCAGATCTGATTGGTTATGGTGAGCTGGTTCTTGAGGGAACCTTTCGTATCCAGAGAGCAAAGAATGAAAGAACGCTGTTCCTGTTTGACAAACTGCTGTTGATCACTAAGAAAAGAGAGGAGACCTACACCTATAAGGCCCACATCCTGGTAAGAGTACAACCAGATGTTCACCAGTTTAAAAATCTGCATCATACAGGTGGTCGAGCTGAAACCGTAAAGGTTTTAAATGGTAACTGTTATTTTGATGGTAGCAGCTTAGCCAGTGTGCTTGACCTTTGCCCTGTCTGCCGGTGGGACATTTTCAAATTAGAGCTTCTGGCTATTTTTGGTTGGATATTTTTTGTGTATTTTGGAATTTGAGTCTGCTTTTAATGGGTTGGTCATGGATGCCGTTCATCTGAACTCCTCTACATTAGAAAATATGGAAACTGATCTTCGCTGAATAAAGATGAGCTTGGATTTTTACGATGTATTCGTGGCTGACAAATGAAGTTTAATGACAAAAATGTACAATTAAAAACAGACCTGCATGTGCAGGGGTCGAATCAGAAACCAAGCTTGTTTCTGGCTTTCTCCAGTAGTGTAGAAAATAGTTGTCATAGTTTTATGAAACGCTTAGAATTTATCTGACTGTTTCCCTTCATCTCCCTTTTCTCTCCTTTACATTTTTTTGCAGTGCTGTAATCTAATGTTGGTTGAGGTCATTCCTAAGGAACCTCTCAGCTTCAGTGTTTTCCACTACAAGAACCCAAAACTTCAACACACTGTGCAGGTAACCACAAATATTCCCACACAAACACCATGTAACCCAAGATCAGGAATGTCCAGCCTGAGGCCAGGCTTTTGACAGGTGGCCGATCACCTTGAACTTTACTCCAGAAATATCGCACGCCACTTTACGTACAAGCTTCAGCATGCATAGATGTGTGTGTGAGTCTCGCCTAAAGCCAGTGATGTTACATCTGACCTGTGTGTTGGACTTCAGCCGAACACTCATAATTATGATGCATTGTGTGCCACAGAGTTTAGAAGTTACAGAACGCCCATAAATCAACTCCGCTTCAGATCTGATCTGTTTAGAAGTCTTACTCTCTACCTAACATATGTGACCCTGGACCAGTCAGTCATAAGTAGCACGGGTATATTTGTAGCAATAGCCAACCATACATTGTGTGGATCAAAATTATCGTTTTTTTTTTCATCATTAGGATATTAGTATCATCATGATCATGTTTCATGAAAATATTTTTCTAAATTACCTACCATAAATATATCAAAAGGTTCTTTATCATAAGTAATATGTGTTGCTAAGGACTTCATCTGGACAACTTTAAATGTGTTTTTTTGTCAATATTTACATTTTTTGCACCCTCAAATTACAGATTTTCAGTTATATTTTGGCAAAAATATTGTCCAATCCTTTTCATAAATGGAAAGCTTATTTAGTCACCTTTTACAAATGTATCAATCTAAATAAAAAAATTATTACCCTTTTGACTTGATTTGTATTAAAGGGCCAGATATTGTATGTCAAGTCATATGTTGTCCTAAGGTTGAACATAAACTACTTCTAAATCTCATGTTTTGACCAAATTTTACGTGCTGTTTTTCTCAGTTATTTGCCTTTAATCTGAGATTTATCTTAAATAGCAGTCAGTCTGTCTATGAAATGAAGTGTGTATAAGTGCGTCACTGCTAAGGGTCGGTTCCAGATCATCACATCTGTTTGTTAGTCTCTGATTTTACTGACATCCATCCAGTAGAACTTGTGTGTTTTGACTCTTTAAGTTGGTTGATTGTTTGATGACTCAGTCGGTCAAACTGGGGGTTGATGTAAATGATCTGACTGAGCTGATTTATCTCTAATTCACCTTTAGGCAAAGTCCCAGCAAGACAAGAAAATGTGGGTCCTGCATCTAAAACGTCTGATTCTTGAAAATCATCCTGCCAAAATACCAGCCAAGGTCAGAAACACAAACAACACACACACACTCGCTGAAGAATGAACTCACAACTCTCTATCAGTTGTCTCAGACCAAATCTGGCTGTTCTCACTGAACTGTTTCATGATTTAAGTAGTTCATCTCACACTGTTTGATTAACATGGAAGGTGAAACAGAAGTTAGTCTGTTTTCAGAGGTGATGGGACAGCGCCACCCAATGGCTGTTATTACTATTACTGCATCCTTTTTTTAAAGCTGTACACATGAGATGCAACATTGGATTGTTAATTGTGGTGATTTTCATGATAATGTCAGAGTCATATTTCACTCAAAAAAAAAACCCTGAAAATTACTGTCACAATAAAACAATATTTAATGGCCTTTAAAAAGGGTTTGGGATACTACGGTTTTCCAGACACGTATTAGATTAATCCAGGAGCAAACACTATCAGGACATTTATGGATTGAAACATACCTTACTAAAACAGTCAATGGCAGCCGGTGCCTCCTCTTCCAAAGAGGAAAAAAACAAAGGTTCAGGGTGTCATGTGTGTGGCTCGTCATGTCAAAATATGTGTTCAGTGCATCATTGTCTATGTGCATCGCGGGTCCTGTCAAAATACGTGCCTGCGGCATGAAATTAAGCGAGTATCTAAGCAAACACTAGTGTCTCTTTTATCATAAACTCTTACAAAGCGTCTGTAGCAGGCATGTATTTTAACATGACGCTGCACATATTTTGACATGACGATCCACACACATGACTATGTTTTAGCTTCGCATTTGTGCCTCCTCCACGAACTGCCACTGAAAACATTAATGATGTGCATCTTAAGACAAAACAGTGGCACTGTCGTATATTTTAAGATATGTCATTACAAGTTTATTTCCATTAGGACAAACAAGCATTTTAGTCCGGGAAACCACTATACTCAAAGTTTACTAAACCCAGCTGTTGGGTTAAATCAATCCAGAAAATGTTTATATTTGACCCAAAAATGGGTTCAAACAACCCAGCATTTTGGTTTGAACAACCTAGCACAGGATAAATTACAACTCAACGGGATGGGTTCATCCATTTTTGACCCTCCGCTGGGTCAAATTAATAAATAGTGTAATCTAAATTAAGTTTTATGAATTTTAAATATATTTATTAATTTTCAAAAATTATATTAAAATCTTTTTTATTTCGAGTTGAAATATAAAATATTATGTTCTTCTATCTGTGTATCTTTTCACAGGCTAAACAGGCAATTCTGGAGATGGATACAGCAAGTGAGTCTTATGCTAAAGCCACAGTACAGCTATATAAGTAGGCTATAGTGTGATAGTGTTTAAAGAAACTGAACTTCAGACACTCATTTCACTTTTTTTTAGATCACTCAGGTTTTCATTACAACTCTGCCGGTGACAAGAAAATGAACACTAAAGAGGGTCCTTCCCCCCGGAGAACACGGAGAAAAACAGGTGAGATCCACTATGAATACTAACAACTTAACAATTTCATTGATTTGCTATTTATAGATTTTTACTGTTTCTCTGACGTTTGTAAAATGTTTTTTTCTTCATATCTCTTTTTCTCCACAGAGCCCTTATCTAAATTACTGAAAAACTCTAAACACATTAGTAAGTAGAATTTGTTTCAAAAGTGATTGAGAAATATTATGCCTGTAATGCAAACACACAAGCCACTATTAGTGGTGACTGTCTTGTTCCAAAGTATAAGACCTCTTTTGGCCAATCTGCTTTCTCAGGAAAGGGGCCAAAGTTATTATTAGCATTTTATTGTTTTTTTTTTTCTTGAAAAATCTCCTGTGTACAGGTGTTGAAAATTAGCATGCATGCTAAAACACTTAAGCAAGTGCATAAGGTTTTTCCAATGTAACTGTGATGTCCATGTTAAAGCAACACTATGTAGTTTCCATGTAAAAATGACTTACAGCTCCCCCATGTGGTTGAAAAGCGCAACAGTGCCTGGTATCAGACGATCTTCTGTAGAGTTCTCAACGGGCCTGAAAATTAAATCCTTCTGTAGCAGCAAGCAACGGTGAATTCACCTGCGGCAAGTTTACTTTTCTCCATCTCTTCTTCTCCAGACAACAGGCGTGCACGCAGTGATAGCAATAAGCTCCGGGGCGGATCCGCAACGGATCCGCTCTGAAGCGGGCAGCTCCGGTCTGGATCCGTTGCTGATCCGCGCCGGAGCTTATTGCTATCCCCCGCCCCTCTCTGTGATGCACGCAGCAGCCAGACCAGACTTTCTTTACGGTGAACAGCAGTAATGATTAATATTTTTTTTCACGAAGCGTAAAAGATTAAGCCCAAGGTCCGACCTGATTCATTTGCTTATATTTTTGACCCGAACCCGTCCCGTTGAGAACTCTACTCTTCTGCAGGCAGGGGGAGGGGCGGGGCTGTGTTTCCTACCCTCCACCGCCACTTTCAGAGTGTGCTAGTAGGAGGCTGCTCAGGTTGTAGCAACAGTACAATTTGTCCAGTTAAAAGTTGCTCTATCAATGAAATAATTTTAGAGACATTATTTAAAGGTAAAAAACTAAATAGTGTTGCTTTAAATAAAAAAATGTAATAATAATTAATATTTTTTTTTTCTTCTCAAATTTTGCTGTAGTATCCAGCCCAGATATACACAAGGTAAGAAACATCAAATTCCAGCATTAATCTGTTTATTAGAAGTTACCTCAAACCTGCATGCTAGAGAGTACTTGTTAATGGCTTGTATGTGTTCCTCACACAGCGTTCCAGTTTAGGAATCACTCTGCTGTCACCTGTGGCTCATTTGGGTTCTATTGGCCGATCACGTAGCCTTGTCAGCGAATCTCAAGAGTCTCTGGACCCTGGTGACCACAGTGATGTAGATGAAGAGCTGCATCCACAAGATGCTGATGATGAGGACGATACTGGTCTGGTTAGTGCGATTTGATTATTATTTAATTTATGTTTTAAAGATTTTAGATTTGTTGTGATCCACTGACATAAGGATGAGTTGTTATTTTCTATCGCATTTGTGCACTTAAGGCTGCAATGTGCAATCTATCACTATCGCCATCTTTTTTTGAAAAATAAAAATGTTACTTTATGTACTTACATATTCTTAAGTACATGAAAAAAAACTAAATTTAGTTCAATAGATCAGCTTATGAATTATTATAAGCTTAACAATATAAATCATGGTAAAGTAAGCAGAAAGTTGTGAACACTAACTGTTTATGTACTTGCCTAATAATAGATTTTTGTTTATTTTTAACAAAAGAAATTACATCTTTATGCAAATGCTTTATCATGTTTGTACCATATACAGTTTATTAAGCATGTCGTAAGAACTGACTTGTGTATAACCAGGGCTCTGGAGGTAAGCTGAGAGTGCCAGGAAAGAGCAACCGAAAAAGGCTGAACCAACAAGTTTCTGTAGACAGCATTGACCAGTGGCGAAACAACAAACTTACTCATGCAGATCTCCAGGTAAGAAGGCCTAGTTATATCCACGTTATGAATCACCCTGAAAATCATTGGCTTCAAAACAACATTGTTTGTTGGAAAATCAGACCATTAAACATACAGGCTTGATATTTTTGTTTGTACCTTTTATACTTGGTACATTTGCATATAAATGCTCTTGGAAAACTGCTTTTTATTTTTTAATTGGCAGTGATAGGATTTAAAAGGCATGATTTTAACAGACACAAACATCCTTTTGTATGAGGATAATATGATGAAAACTATGTATGGTAAAAGTGCCTATTATTAATTTTTCAGACAGTCAAACAGTCCTTGCAAAATGAGGCCGTCAACACCCCTATCCTACGGGTGACTGGTCCTCCTGAAACAGCGGCAGATGAACACATTTCCCACATGCTGAGAACAAACAGAGAACATTCTGTTCGCAACATATGGGCAGACCATCGAATCAGAAGGGCTATGTTTCCCACTCGCCAAAAGACTGTCCAAATCGATGATGATGAGGACATCTACCAAATGTTTTTGCCAACAGAGAATGATGTAAGCGGTCACGATGCAGAGAGTGATCACGAAACTGCTAACCATTCAGGAAGACCTTGTAGCTGGCACATTGAACAGACTCAAACATCACAGCTAGACCTTCCCTCTGCTGCGGGCAGGGTACTTCGCAGGGCCAGCAGTGTTGGAGAAAAACAGAGTGACCGACAAAGCCCTACCAAACGCACCTTACAAGAGGACAAAATCAACCACCAGACTGAGTCTTCAAGCAATGAAATCTCAGGGTCATCTTCAGCTGAGCAGTTGACGATTGATGATATTGAGAATGTTTATGACAACATTAGTTACGAGGAGCTTCAAGCCATGGGGCTAATTCGCAAGGACCAAGTTGCCCTTCCTAAAGTAGCAGAGGTTAAACCTAGGATAACGCCACAAGTTATAATTACTCCAACGGAAACCGAGAGTTCATGCGAGAGCAATAGGTCCTCTGGTCAAGAGGGAGAGGTGTTCGAAAAGTGTGAGCTACAAATTGTTGAGGATGAGGAGAATGTCTATGACACCATTGTCTTCAAGGAACGCCCTGCACTTTCAGTTGATACGGATCAGGAGGAACCAAAAAGCCTGCAGACATCTGAGATAGATCTCATGGCTAGCCAGATTTTAAAAGGTTTTGTTTCTGAAGAAAGCCTACATTCCAGAAACAACACAATAGTTGAGCAGCCCCAGAGTCCCCCTGCTGCACTTTCTGATGTTGAATCTTCCAAAGCTGACCACATGTTGGAGCAAGTGGATGAGATCTGGAATGATTTGGAAAACTACATCCGGAACAATGAAAAGAAACCGGACAGACTTCCCGCAGCCTTTCCTGTTAATGGAACAAATCCCACATGTACAACACTTGACTCTCCACAACAAGCACACGATTCTCCACACAAAGCAAAAGACTCGCCAAGGAAAACACATAGCTCTCCAAGTAAAGCAAACAGGTTACAACAAAGAGCTAATGATTCTCAGTGCAAAGCACAAGAATCTCCAAGCAAAAAAGCCAGATCCAGGCAACAATCAATTGACTCAGCATGCAAAATCCCCGTAATAACCACCCCTACAGTTGAGGCTCCACCTGAATCACCTACACCTCAGGTTTCAACCCCCCCTCCAATCTTCCACATTCCCGTCCTCAACATTCCAGACCCCCTTACAGAAAACGAGTTGGAGGAAAGAGACAAAGCATGCTCTTCTCCTGCAGCTTATCCCACCCCTGAGCCTCAACCTGGTACTGTAAAGAGTATCCGGAACAAACTAGCAAGGTTAAGCAGTGGAAGCTTCCGTATGGATGATGAAGACATTTCCTCACAGAAGGACCCAGAGCCACAGGCCATGTTTAATAGTTTAGGGTCTGTCTCCTCTAACCTGTTGTTTCCTGGGGACATTTGTGATATGGTTCTTGAGCAAGGGGAGAAGGGCAAGAACAGAGTATTCCTCATGGCTAGGCAGTACAGTCAGAAGATCAAAAAGGCCAATCAGCTACTTAAAATGAAGAGCATGGACCATGAACCCAGTTGTGCTAGGCTTAAGATAAGCAAACAGAAAGACCTGGCAGCCATACTGGAGGAAAAGAAACAAGGTGGTACTGCTATAGGTAAGAGATACTGCTCTCTTATACTGCTATGTGCATGATTAATGTCATAATTTTCTTGTTTCCAAAAGTGTTTTTTTTATACAAACAATAAATGTAAAGTGTGTCATTTTTCTAACTTTCTTCTATTCCATATACCACTACAAGACTCAGAAAAAAGCCATAAAATCAATTGATTTGTTTTGTGCAGGTGCAAGAATAGCAGAATACTCACATTTGTATGAACAAGTGGGATTTAAGTGTTCCCCTTCAACTCCTCCAGTACTGAAGTCATCTGCCAGTATCGCAGGCCCTCATCCACTTTACCCCAACACCACGTCCTCTCCTTCCTTATTAGAGAGCTCGATGGAAGAATCTGATTGGTTGACCTGCACATACAGCAATGGGGAACTTGCTGATTTTGTGTCCTGGCCCGTGGAAACAGCATCTTGCACTTCAACCCTGCACAGAGAAATGACACCTGCATGCTCAACCCCTTCGTTGAAGAAACTTCCACCCACTCCAAGCACACCACCCAATCAGCGCTGGAGTGCCAGTGTGATAACACAGAGTCAAGATGACTCTGATCACATTTACTCTTCAATAGGACCACGTCCTGCAAAAGTTTCATCCAGCAATCGCTGCCAGTCCTCATCTTCTCTGGTAGAGCAGACTGGAAAAGAGAACGGCAGGGGGCTGTGCAATCGGATGTGGGAGGTCCATGAAAACGAATCAAGGATGCACATGCCTCGGCAACACAGCCTCCCTGAATGCCCCAACCAGATGACCTCGGATCTCGCGATGCCCTGTGATATCACTCTGCGAGACTCGCAGCAAACACTGGTGATGAGCAGACAGGCACCACTGAATGCTCAACTTGCCACTGAGAATTATCTGGCCAACTTTAAGGACAATGGAGATGATGATGATGATTATGCAGAGATCCGTTCTGAAGACGAGGGCGAAGAACAAAAGCATGATGCACAGCTGCACACTTTGCCTGGAACTGCTGTTAAGTACTGCAGCCAGCCTCAGAGCAGCATGCAAACCCTGGGGAAAGGACAGCAGGTTTCAGCAAACTCTGAGATGACCCTACAGGGTTACCAATGGAATGATGCTGACTGCAGTCAGGGTGTAAATCAGCCAAAAATTGTACAGTCACTGAGAGAAAAGTTCCAGTGTCTCGGTTCTAGCAGTTTTGCATAAAGCTGATGATGGACAGCATGCCAGAAAAATTGAGACGTGGCAAATCTAAACATCCACATGGAACATGTTACACCTTAAAGACACAACGCAAAGCATACAGAAAACATTCAAATTGAAATGTACTTCAATGAGTTACGCACCATACACAACAACACACAATTTGTAAATGATGGATTCAGCATTCCTCTTCTCATATCTGCATTTATTTAAGCTAACTTTCAGGTCATACAAGGATTCCAAGTTTATGTATAGTTTAAAAAGGAATAAAGAAAAATAAATCATAAACACAACTCTTAAACTGTTACAATACTCTCAACTACTGGTTATATTATTCTAGTACATGTCTGTAAATGTCACCAATCAATTTATAAGATACCGTCTAAAGAACACATGATTGGGGATATTAATTAATTCCACTTTTTTTTATCTCAGCCTGTGTCTGTAATAGCCCCCTATACCCTCATTTCCTATCCCCTACATTAGTTTGCTAATGTAGTCCACTAAAAACCAGTGAATGAAAACGAGGCAGTGAATTCGGATACTAAGCGGTGGAAGCGCTGCAAGTACCATCTTGTGTGGAGACACGGAAGTAAATTTGGCACACGTCACACAGTATATGGGTTTGAATAATTGCACTCGTTAACGCCCACTATTTTGGACACCACTACAAATGGCTGTCTCCTCAAATAGTGCACTATTAAAAGGTGCATTGTGTAACTTATAGAAGGATCTCTTGACAGAAATTCAATATAATCTACATAACTATATTATCAGTGGTGTATAAAGACCTTTCATAATGAGCAATATTGGTTTTATTACCTTTAATACCTTTATTACCTTCTATTACCATGTTTGTCCTATGATGGCTACCATATGCATTTTACCATATGCTGTTGGTTGCAATTCGCAAACTCACCACTAGAAATTTACACACACCACCTTTAAGGGTATATGGAGCTATTTCGGACACAGCCTCAGTGTACACACGTCCCTTCATATCAAAATAATGCTGATTTCTCATTCTTATTGAGTAGAATAATGCCATATGTAAATCTGGTTGTGTAGGTGGCACTATACTAATATTAGCAGTGGCAAATCTGTGTATTTTGTAATATTTGCATGTTATGATTGTTTGAGGCAAAGAATGCATAGAATTCATATCTATTTTATTATAATGTACATTAGATATAGATGTATCAGGCTGGAATGTCCTGTTTATTCAAAACACAGCAATTAAGTAAGTTCATGATAAAATGTTAGTTACAAACATTACAACAAACTAGTTACATACATTAGCCTAATATGAGTAACTCTGAGAAAAATTATTAGTATGTGATTTTTGTCTGTTTAGTTTTGCACATGACAGAAACCATCACTAGGCAAATAGAAATATGTCATTTATAGTGTTTTCATTTTAGGATACTTTGTGTTCAGGGACCATGTTGGAGAATGTGAGGTGATAAAAGCGTACTGTAATTTAATGTAAATTTGAGTTCAATGTTTTTTGTATTGTCTGATCATTTCCTTGTCTTTAAAAAATTCAGCATTGGTTTGCTCTACTCTGTCTCCACCTATAAAAAACACTGGTTGGCTTACACACTGTCTGTCATCCCAAAGATTTAAAGATTTTAATTCGCACAATTACATTTTTCTTCTTTTTATGTTTTTTATTTGTTCACTTGTTTTGAACATTTCTGGTCTTGCCCAATTTCAAATGCTTAGATGTCATGAAACAATATTTATTAAATGTTTGAATTGGTTATTCATTTGATATGATTTGCAAAAATTTGGTTTAAAAGTGCTGTGAATGTTGCATTTTTCATTTATTTGTTTCTTTTTTTAATGAGCACTGTTCAAAGATGTTACCATTTCAAAATGTTACATTAAAAGAAGAAATTAATTCACTTGACCTCCTAAACACCATTAACTGAGTATAAATGTGGATGAATGAAGTAAGTTTATGGATTTTTTTCAGGATATTTTGTTTTCTGTTTCAACTGATGGGGACTGTTATCCTTCATTAGAATTGTTTCTTGTGCACTTTTGCTCTTTTAAAAAAGATATGTTTGTAAAGATGTACATTTGATTTTCATGAATATTGCCATTGATATGTTTTCATGAACTTAAGTTAAGATTTTGCTTTTTTTGTGTATTTTTTATAACTGCCAGTTTTAACTCTTGAGGATTAGTCTTTTAGGCAACAAATAAACCTTTAATTAAAACAAAAACTTTCTTCAGCCTCAGCATCCCGTTTCTCATTTTAAAATATAACTGTTTCATATCTCATTAGTTTATCATGAGACCTCTTTAATTGACCTATGGCTAAGCCACGCCCCCAAACGCGATAATCCAATCACGGTGCTGCGCATAGCAATCCACTACACTCTGACATTCTTTTCGCACCTCCATTGAAATGCATTGCAGTTAGTCAGTTTTCATTCGTTTCTATGTTTTTTCTTGTCATTTTAAGTTTGAAATGGTCAAACAGTGTGCCTGGGGTTACATGCAACTCCGACAATAGGTATCCCAAAAGGCTGGGCGACGGTGTGTATTTTAACCCTTTCCCAAGCCACATCTCAACCGAGATAAGTGTCTGCTTAATCCAGATTAAGTTATGCGGTAGACGACAACACCAACTAAACGTGGATAAATTAAACAAGGATGTCTACATCTATTCTAAGTCAACAACGTATTTGAACGTTATCTTTAATATCTCTAACGTAACGTTAGCCTAACATTAGAATACGTTAACGTTAGCTTCTAGCTGCGTTGTACCTCATGTCACTTAGCTTCATTAACGTATTTGTAAATAATCGAGATAACAAATGTTATTTGTAATCGCAATGTTGTGCTGAATGATTCATGTAAATACTGTAGCACCAAACTAACGGAGAGGTAACGTTAACTTATTCTTGATAAAGATGGTAAAAAGGTTTGTCCTGGAAACGTATGCTGAAGCTTTTCATCAAACTTCTCAACAATAAAATTATTTCAGTTTTTCTCAATTGCTTTGGCTCATTTCTTGAAACAGAAATTACATTTTCAAAACTCTAAGATAATTTGGCAAAACAGTCTTACGGTTCAACACATACCTCTCCCAAAACAGTTCACTCATGTCTCAAAACTAAATTTCCTTCTCATTTAAACAGTCAGTGCCCCCAAAATGCTTCGTCCCTTTGGCATTGTGTAAGCACTGCAAGTCAAAATGTTTAGATGTTTTGTCACTATGGCAGGGGACCATTGAAATATCCCTCATGTCCACCTTTTAAGTCTTACACCAGTCCTTCATTGACAGTGGTTACTGTACTGTTTTTTGTCTAGCTAACAAAATACAGTTGTGTATAAAACTGAAAAAAAAAAAAGGATTTTAGGGTAAGAGTAGCCTCCACGATTTGACATCACACATTGCACTCATACTGTCAAGGAAATTAACCATTATCATTCACACACATAAAGTAACTTCAATACATCAGAGTAAAAAGAAAATGTATACAGCATAATATTCTATAATAGAAACACACAAATAAAAAACAATGAAAATTATATGCAGCCTACAAAGCTGTAAATAATGCTGGAGTTTCACAACTAACAGTTCTTTACTGGTCCCTGTCCTCAACCTCCCTCTCCTGGCCATCGTCCTCACCCTCATGGCCATCCACACGCTGCGGTCTATCAGGCCACAGATTCTCATCCACATCACAGCGTTTATTCTCCC
This sequence comes from Paramisgurnus dabryanus, assembly GCF_030506205.2. NCBI lineage: Eukaryota > Metazoa > Chordata > Actinopteri > Cypriniformes > Cobitidae > Paramisgurnus > Paramisgurnus dabryanus. The sequence goes on along the minus strand of NC_133357.1, from coordinate 30,281,875 downwards.
TTAAGATACAATTAGGAAAGAAACAGTGTGCATGTCGCAACCATCCCCTACACTGATCTCCTGTAATATCCTAACACACAGCGTTCATTGCATGTAGCAGGGACTTCTGATCTTGAGCCCGATCTTGAGTGCTCATACACTCTCCACTTCCAAGAGGAGAAAAACTTCTCAATAGAAATTAAGGAAAGAAGAGTAAGATGGTAGGAACAGCATGACCATCCTTGTAGTAGAGGGTAACCCTGATGAGCAAGCCATGGTGGAAATTCACATTGTCCCATAAAATGACATATTGTGGTAGGTGAGGCCTGAAGAGACCTTTCTTATTTTTAGGGATCAAATCAAAAAGAAGGCGGTCCTAGAAAATGAGGAGTTTCTGTGTATGGGCCAAGACTGGGGATGTGAGTGGCCACACCATTCTCAGATATGGCATTAAACATAGTAATATTGCCCCCTCACTGGCCTGGGACATCCACCGTGGCCCGGTGGCCAATAATATTACGGCCACGTCTTCAGCCCTTGGCCAAGTTGAAGCCAGCGTCATTCACAAACATGATGATGTGAGGGGTCTCGTTTACTTCCAATGCCATTATTCTCTACAAAAGCGTAAACTCCTCCTTTTTTTGTCAAGTTCTAGTTTCACCTGACTGTCAATTGCTGTAATAAATGTATCAAATGTTCAAAGCATTCATATATGGTATTCATGGTATTATGTTCTTGACTTATTTTGACAATTGAACAGACTATTGTGCATGTGAAGACTTATACAATGCAATGATGCTGACACGTTTTGGAGCGAACAACCATTAGACTGAGAATCAACCAAACAGTTTAGTTCAACAAGATCTATTCACTTGGAAATTGTGCTAAATGCAGGCTACCTGTACTTTGCAAAGATGTACTGAGATATTGAGACATGTACTTAGACATTTGCAATTTGATGAAATGAATGAGAAATTCAATTCTGTGGTAAACACTTGCCAAGTGGTTTGGAGGTTTGTCTATGTTGTTTTGAGAATGTCATTTCTGTGTCAAGAAATTAGCCAAACCAATGGAGAAAAACTGTCAACCTTCACAATGTGATCAGATGTTACCTGTCATGCAGTTATATTAAACCAGTCTGGGCAAACAAAGTATGCATGACATAATGACACAATTGCCTTTCTTCGCCTTCACAGCAAAAGCTCCTCAGGTACTGCCAAGGATGCTGAAGTGCTGTATTTGAGCTTTTGCTTGTTGAAGCCTTCACCACACCTCCTTCCTCCTCCTCCTCCACCATGATTAAACTAAAATGGCGCCACCTAGGTGTTTTGAAGTCTGATGAAAGTTTTCTATGCGCAATTTAATTGGACAGGAATCGCTAGCCTGATGATTCTCTTTAGCCAATCATCACTGACAGGAAAAAAGAAACATATAATGTAGCTACGGCGGGTTGAGGGAATGTAGTGCTGTAAAAGTACAGACAGCCCTAAAAATGTACTAAAGAAAGTACAAGTAAAAGTACACTGTTTTTAAACTACTTAATAAATAACAATTCTTGAGAAAAACTACTCATTTACAGTAATGAGAGTATTTGAAGAGTTTGGTTCAAAAACGCAATAAATCCATTTTGATAAATTTCGGTAAAAATATGTTTTCTATACCAAGAAAGTGACGAGATGAAAACCACTATTTTCTGTTACAAACTTTCACATAGCATCTTTAGGTTATAAAAACATAAAAAATTCAAATCCATAACTTGATTTTCAAAGTTTTTTATAAAAACAAATAATTTTTTCCAATAAATAAAATGCAATAAATCCATGAAGATTTTTTTTCAAAATGCTATAAATCTATTTAATCAATATATAAATGTGTATTCATCTTTGCCATTTTATATTCATTTAGTTGAACAGTTGTACACACTGATTAAAAAAATAAACATCAATGGCATTCATCAAAACACTTACTTTGTCATATTAAGAACACTGTCATTGCTGCAGTTATACTTGACGTCATTGCTTAACATTTTTCACAGCAATCAACTGTAAAATGTTTTGGTCCTGCTCGATTTTCGTTGACTTTGAGTGAAATAATGTAAAGTTTTTCATAAGATCCCCTGGGGTCAATGTGTTAGCATGACAGAGACTTGATGCTGTCGGGAGAACAAGCACCCGTCTCCCGAGTGCCTCTCGCATAAATTATTAGATGTTGATGGCTTACGTTTCTTTCCCATCACAGAAAACCACCACAGGTTTATCAATGACGTTAAAGTATTATTTTGTTTTTGTTTGTTGAATTGAATTGAAATTTATTTGACAGACTTTCATAAAAATGTATAAAATATCAATTATCCCATACACTTAAAAAACTGCCGAGGATATAGACACGAAAAAGCCTAAGGCTTATTTCCATTGTGGTCCTCGCTGTAAATCAAAGCATACAGGCAACAAGCAGAAATAATGCAAAACCCCACAGATAACAGAGACTACAAACTTTGCTCCTAATTCCATTTTACATCATATACAATAACACTGCAAACATTAACACATTTGTCATACATTATCTTCCATCAACCACTTTTTCAATACCCTTTTTAAAATGCTTCAGCTCTGTTATGTTCTTTATGGATGTAGACAATTTATTCCATGCCATAGTATATAAAAACGAGTTTTTCCCTGCAAAACTTTTAAATCCGCAAGGATATATGTTAAAATCCCTGCCCCTAGTATTGTATACATGTAGATGCTGGGTTCTCACCATATTAAAATAATTCACTAAATATTTTGGAACCATATTGTTTAAAATTTTACGCGACATATCCAATTTTAAAAATATCACTCTTTTTTCGACAGTCAAAAAACCCAACTCTTTAAAACAATCATTATGTAAGTGTGTACGCGGGTGAATTTTTAGGATTGTTTTGACTAAGTTGTTCCATCTCTGTGAACAACTACTGTACCAAAATGATGAGGCATAATCAAAATGAGGTTGTACCAAAGCATTTGCCAATAATCTTAAATAATACGTGTCCAGTAAGTTAGCTTGCCTAGCTAAAAACTTTACTTTCCCACAAATCTTTGCAATCATTTGACTAGCCATATAATCACCTCACTGATTCTTGAAACTTTGGCAAAAACATGTCCCACTAAGAAAAGTGCTAATTCTGTTGGAAATTAATAACATTTTCATGAAGAAAAAGAATCAATGTTATAATCAGGGGGTCCTTTGCACATATGTAAGGTTCTTTTATAGGTTTATTTTTATTATTTTAATGATTATATGCTGGCCCATTGCCTACACTGTAAAAAAAAGGTTCCTTGAGGTTCTATATAGAACCATGGGGTTCTATACTTGGCCAATAGAACCTTTTACCAAAAAAAGGGTTCCATATAGAGCCCTAGGAGGGCAAAGAACCATTTTTATTAAAATGGTTCTATAATTCACGTTTGTGACTGAAGTGTAAACTAAAGATAACACAATAATTACAGACCTACACAACTCATTTACAAACCTACACAACTCATTCACAAACCTTTTTGTGTCATTAGGCTGTGGTCAAATAAAGAGAGTCAACAAATAGGCTATTCATATTTATTGTATGATTTATTTCCTGTGAGCTTTTTTATGCAAGTTTGTACATTAGCATGAAACTTACAGTGCAGTTTGCGTTTTTGGTGAATAACCAGGTGTTTTCTTTATTTTGTACATTCTATATTGTCAATGTTTAATTTAACCTGAAGGGGCATTAAAAACAAATAATTGCAAAAGTGCCCTCTGGTGGCGTATATATGCGTTGCACCATACACGAAGATGAGCCTCGAGACGTGACAGTTTTTTTTTCAAACTGAGGAGTTCGGACTCCGGACCTCCATTTCTGCTTGTTGGTACCCTGAGGTAAGTAAACTTTCTAAAATTTTAACATCATTACTGAAATATTTAGTATAATTTGTTAATATTTATTTTGTTAGAGTACAGACTTGGTGAAGAACATGGAAACGTCTCTAAATAAAATGGCCCCAAACATCATCAGGAGTGCAAAAGAATGAAGTAAAAAACATCTCTACGCCAATCTCATTGGAACAGCAGCGGAAAGCACAGAAGGTAACTACATCATATGCTTGTTCTTTGCCCAGTGTAAAGTAGCCTTATTTGCATTGTCAATGTAAAGGTTCTACCACCTATAAATTGTATAAGTGAAAATATGAAAATAATGTTAGTATAAACTTTTTCCTTGCCATTGAAGAGTTTACTTGTTAATTAAGAGACGCGGGCTGAGAAAGAGTTAAAGTTTACCCACAAATGAAAATTGTCAAGATGTCAAGATCACTTATATACCAGCACATAGAGCCTTTTTTACCAGAGTACCAACACAAATCTCGACTGTGTCTGTTTCTCGAACAAATAAATACAGAGCACCGTTTACCTCGTCTCGTACAAATCTTATTAACATAAAATTAGAACACAATACATTAACAGATGAAACTCAAATGTTAAAATTCGGCCTTCTTAACATTAGATCGCTTACCAATAAAGAACCAATTATCAATGAAATAATTACTGACCAAAACTTAGATGCACTCTGTTTAACAGAGACCTGGCTTAAAGCAGACGATTAAATCAGTTTAAACAAATCCACCCCACAAGACTATTATTATAAACATGTTCGTCATCTTAAAGGGAGAGGGGGTGGTGTAGCTACAATATACAACAAAACATTTAAAGTAAACCATAAATCTGAAATAAAATTTAATTTGTTTGAAATATACTGTTAAATATGGAAATAACTGATCGTAACAACAAACAGCTTTCGTTCATTTTAGCTACCATATATAGGCCTCCGGGCCACCACACAGATTTTCTTAAAGAAATAGCAGATTTCCTATCTGAGCTTACAGTCACTGTAGATAAAGCTCTTATCGTTGGTGATTTTAATATCCATGTGGATAACTCAAAAGATGCATTAGGACGTGCGTTTATGGATGTTCTAAATTCTCTCGGTATTAAACAAAACGTGTCAGGGCCCACGCATACTCGTAAGCACACATTAGACTTAATTCTGTCACTCGGACTCAATATTAATTACATCAAAATATCACCTCAGAGTGATGCAGTTTCTGACCATTACCTTGTGTCATACACAATACTTCTAGATAGGACCGCCCAGTCTACAACATGCTACAGATTAGCCAGAACAATAATTTCCACCACTAAAGATAGCTTTATTAGCACTCTTCCAGACCTGTCTCAAATAAAACATGTAGCAGATAACCATGAAGATCTGGATATTATAATAGAAAACCTGAACAACGTTTGCTCTAGCACGTTGGATGGCGTTGCTCCCATTCGAAAAAGAGAATCAAAGAAAAAACGCCAGCTCCATGGTATGACCATCATACTGCAGCACTTAAAAAAGTAGCTAGAAAAATGGAAAGAAACTACCGAAGCACAAAGTTAGAGGTATGGTGTTCAGCATGGAAAGAGAATGTTCAACACAACAAACAGGCTATAAAAACGGCCAGATCTACCTATCTCAGTACGCTTATTAAAGAAAATCATAACAACCCTCGTTTCCTCTTTAGCACAGTTGCGAAACTGACTAGAAACAAAGAACAAACAGAAACCAATAGTAAACTCCAAAACAATAGTAACGACTTCATGAACTTCTTTACTAACAAAATTATGGTTATTAGGGAAAACATAGAAACTACGCAAGCAGCCACCATTCTACCCAATAGTACATTTACCACTAGATTATCATACGAACATCTTGAGTCATTTAAACCTACTACAATAGAGGAGCTCTCTAAATTAGTAACGTCATCCAAATCATCATACTGTATATTAGACCCCGTTCCCACAAAATTACTAAAAGAGGTATTTCATGAAGTGTCAGACACAGTACAAAAAATCTTTAACTCATCTGTAGAATTAGGATACGTTTCAACAGCTTTCAAACTAGCAGTTATTAGACCGCTCATTAAAAAACCAAACCTTGACCAGGGAGATCTTAATAACTTTAGACCAATCTCAAATCTACCTTTTCTTTCTAAAATATTAGAAAAAGTAGTGGCAAGCCAGCTACGCACATTCATAGCGAATAATAATACATATGAAAAGTTCCAATCAGGATTCAGGCCGCACCATAGCACAGAAACAGCGCTGCTTAGAGTTACAAATGACCTCCTATTAACTTCCGATCGTGGTGAAATCTCAATCCTTATATTATTAGACCTTAGTGCAGCCTTTGACACAATAGATAATAATAATAATAATAATAATATATTTTATTTGTAAAGCACTTTTCATAGTTAAAAACAATCTCAAAGTGCTAGATCACAGAATCTTACTGAATAGACTAGAAAACTATGTTGGCATCAGTGGTCAGGCGTTAGCCTGGTTTAGATCGTATCTAACCAATCGATATCACTTTGTTTATGTAAATGAGGAAGAGTCATATCACTCCCCCGTTAAATACGGCGTACCACAGGGATCAGTTTTAGGCCCTATCCTATTCTCGTTATATATGTTAATATATCGCATACAATTATAAATATCGCATACAATTTAAAATATTACTAATCACCTACAAAGCCTTAAATGGCCTAGCGCCCTCGTATATTAAAGAACTACTATCAGAATACAATCCACCACGTACACTGCGATCACAAAATTCTGGTTACTTAATTATCCCTAGAATATTAAAAGTGTCTAAAGGTGGTAGATCCTTTTCCTACTTAGCCCCTAAGCTCTGGAATGATTTACCAAATAATGTTCGAGTATCAGACACAGCCGATCAATTTTAAGCTAAACTTAAGACATTCTTCTTTAACAAAGCATTCACATAGAATGTCCAGTAAATGTACTTTTTCCGCAATAGTTATTTTGTCTAGAACAAAGCGCTCACATACCTCATATGGGTAATTTACTCTTGCCGCAATAGTTAGCCTGTCTGGAACCGAGCGGATTTTAAACCACAATACTGTATGACGCTTGCATTACATGCGAACGGCCCCTACGCTAATAGAATTCTGTTTTTGTCTCCCTGTCTCGTCCTCGACCCGAGGACAATGAGACAAACAGACCCAGTTCCTGCTGCTGTGAAGGTCATCACACCACTGATCTACTGGCTGTCCTTCAACGTGATGCCCAGCCGATACGCGACCAACGACCACCGGCTGAACCAGTTTAATCCGCTTACCCGCTTCCTATCCCTACCATGTTTATATATATATAAATACATATTAATTTCTCCCAAGGGTTTTGTCCTTCTAGGAGTTTTTTTCGTCCCCGGGAGAGTCAGACAACTTTGGGTTAACTTAGTACTTTACTGTATACGTTACATTATTACTACGCTCACTTGTACGGTTTACCCTTAGCGGCTATATTCTACTTCTTATATTATCTATTGATTTTCTGTGTTCTCCCCTACATCTACTCATGTAAAGCTGCTTTGCAACAATTAACAGTTGTGAAAAGCGCTATATACATAAAATTGAATTGAATTGAATTAATATTTAAAAACAATTGGAGTTTAACATGTAAGAGCCAAATGTTAATAGTAAAAGATCAACACTCTTAAACATATTTTGTTTATAACTGTTTAACTTTCATTAATTGTTACATGTCAAGTATTCACAACATATAGCCAGTCTTCTCCTAATGACTAAAAATGCACTACATGTTATCATTTTTATATATTTTATAGATATATAGGCTAAACAGCGTTTCCATTGTACATTACATACAGATAAAACTGTCGGGAGTTCGCCCCCTAGTGGCAGTCGTAATGAAATTGCAGTTTAATCGTAAATCTTTCATGGGAGAGAAACTCAATCTAGCGCAAGAACCTTTAATCTATTTATAGTTAATAATTAACTTACCAGTAATTAATTGTTTTTAAAGTATTCAAGTGTTACTGATAAAGTGAAACAAAAAATTATTAATCATTTTTACTTTGCACACAGACAGTTTTGATTGGAACACTGAAATATATCACTTCCGGTCGGCGCGTCAAATGCGGTGTAGTCGCATATGTTTATTTTCTTTAAAGTGTAACTAAACCCCTGGTCAGAGCCTGACTCCGCCCACTGACAATATTTGAAAAATGCAAGAAAAGTGGGCAGATCCCAACGGAGATAGAGGGGACGAACTAAGTGTGTGGTGAGATCGTAACAAGGGCGTGGTGAGCTTGAACCTGCTTACGTCACGAGTCATTTTTTGGACCCAACATCCAATAGGAAAATTCAACTGCAGTGCAGTAGCCACCCTTCAACCTGAAGAGGGCAGCACTCAGACGTTTTTACAAAATATATTGTAGTATTGAAACACTTTATATCCAAATGTCAAAAAAGTTACTAAAATCAATGAACAGCACTAATAAAGCATCATTCTTACAGATCATTAACTAAAAAAAGTTGGTTTAGGGTTTAGTTACTCTTTAATGCATCCAAAGCTTGAATTGGATCGGATAATAATGCACCTGCAGATGGTTGGCATCCCACGCAGCCCCTTTCTGACTCCCTTTCCGTGTTTTCGGCTATCATTCGTCATACAGTGGAAAGGTAAAACTAAGTAACCACGCTGAAATTATAAAGATGACTATTATTCTTAGTTAATCGTAAATTGTTGTAATATGCTTATGATTTGTGAATGTAATGCTCAGTTAACTTAAACTTGATGACATATATGCAGTATGCATATGCGACCTCTAGAGGCTGCAGCCTTCCGATTGAGAAAGGGCCAAAGTTGACCGGCAGTTGACTAGCCCTGCATTACAGGTACCCAAGATTAACATGAATCAGTGCTAATGAAGACACGACCAGGCGTCATGAGCGGGCTCTTCGTTTCTTATTGCATAGAGAAATGGAGTTGAATGCACGATGTGAGGATATGCAAAATCGCCTAAGGCGAAACAATCTGAGAATTTACAACGTGGCTGAAGGGAGCGAGGGAAAAGATGTTAAGCTTTTTGTACATGATTTGTTTAAATCTGTTTTTCAACTTCCCCCTGAACTTAACATCGTCATTGAAAGAGCGCATAGAGCGCTCACTGCAAAGCCAAAAAACCCTGAAGCAGCCCCCCGCTCGCTTATCGTTAGGTTTTTGGACTTCTCAGTAAAAGAAATCATACTACGGCAGGCATGGGAGCAGAAAAAAGTTATGTACGCAAGAAAACAGATCTACTTTGATCATGATTTTTCTCCCGAGCTGCAGAAAAAACGAGCGCTGGTGCGAGATGCTGTAAAGCAGCTAAAGGTGAAGAACATTAGGGCAACGTGTATTTACCCTGCACAGCTGAGAGTGTTTACTGCAGATGGTGTGAAGATCTACCCGACATTGACGGATGCTGTGCCGGTGCTCGAGGAGATGGGGGTGCACGCCCGAGTAGATGAGAGGGAGCGACTGGATAAGGAGTTGTGCCGTGGCGGATGGAGTACAGCGGGAAGGAGAGCCAATGGAGGCCAAGCGACGCTTACCAACGCCGAAATCAAAGCCTTTTTCAGTGCCGATAAATAATGCAAACCTTCGCCAAGTTCATCTATTTAATCAAGCTAGCATATTAGGAGAACAAAAAAATGAAAATTTCTAATATGGACGGAATGCGAGAACTATTATGTGGAGGACCACCTATCCACACCTAAGTCGCAAACGAAACGCTTTGAGCGACAGCGATACCGCAAACGACGTGTTTTTTTTTTCCCACGGAGGACCAGTCACCAGCCTCCGTCCAAGACACATCGGGGACTGGGCCATTCAGGTTTGAGTTAAAAGATTCACATCTGTCCCAGTCGGGTATGTGGAAGCCTACATTGTTTAGTTTGTTAATTATGTGTTTATTTGTAAGTGTTCTGCCTGTCCTGAGACTTATGATGGGCTATAATGTCATTTTTTGTAATGATCTTTATTACGGTGATTTATGTGAGATTCAAGAGAGTTATAGTAGTTATATATACAATATACTAACAGATGAATAAGTTAATATGTGTTACTTATAATGTTAAAGGCTTATGTAGTCCAATTAAAAGAAAAAAAAGTGCTGAATCAATTGAAAAAACTGAATTGTGCCATAGCAATGTTACAGGAAACACATCTCTCAGATAAAGAGCATATGAAGCTGAAGAGAGAGTGGGTAGACCAACAATACAGCTGCTCTAGTCAAAATGGGAGGAAAAGAGGAGTTGCTATTCTCTTTAACAAGTCAGTGTATTTTTGTCATGAGAAAACTTTTAGTGACAAGGAGGGGAGATTTCTGATGGTGATTGGGAGTGTAGGGGGCACTAAAATGACATTAGTAAATGTATATGCTCCAAATGAAGATTGTCCCATTTTCTTTAAAAAAAATAGCATCATTAATAGCAGATAAAGCTGAAGGGACAATTTTAATAGGGGGGGATTTTAACTGCGTTTTAAGAGCATCGGTTGATAGACTACCTGCTGACTTTGGTCCAAGGACCAGGAAATCTTTAACTCTTAGTGCACTGATGGAGGAGTTGGGCTTGATAGATGTTTGGCGTCGCCTGCATCCCAAAGATAAAGATTTTACTTTCTTTTCAAATGCACACTGTAGTCACTCAAGATTAGATATGTTCCTGATAACTGGTGTAGATTACTATAGAGTGATCCAATGCACTATTGAAGCTATTACCATCTCAGATCACGCTCCAGTTTCTCTGATGCTAAAGCTAAGTCCAAATAATAATTTTAAGTACTGGAGAGCAAATGTATCTATTCTAAATAACGAAATGATTCATCAACAAATTAGGAAAGTGTTATTAGAATATATTCAATTTAATGACAATGAGACTGTAAGTCCATCAGTTTTATGGGAGGGAGCTAAATGTGTTCTGAGAGGAAACATTATTGAGATTTCATCAGGATAAAAACGAGAGAGACTTGCAGAACAAGTAGAACTGGAAAATAAAATTAAACAATTAGTGAAAGAATACCAAACAGTACAAAATACAGAAACACTAACTAGGTTGAAAGAAAAAAGGCAGAAATTAAATGAATTATTAACTTATAAAGTAGAGGGGCAGCTTTGATTTACAAATCAAAAGTATTATGAATTTGGTAACAGGGCAAGTAAATTGCTAGCGTTTCAGTTGCGAAAAGCACAAGCAGGCAGAGTAGTTCATAGAATCAGGTGTCCAAATTCTGGGGAAATGCTATCTCAACCCAAGGAAGTGGCAAAGGCGTTTGGCACTTACTACCAAGACTTGTATAAGGAAGAGAGCTGCCAAGACAAGGGGGAAAAACTGAGAATTTTTTTAACTCAATATGTCTTAATAAATTGACTGAGGAGGAAGCCAATCTTTTGACATGCCCAATTACAAGAGAGGAAATAAAAAACAGCATTTTAAAACTAAAAAATAATAAATCTCCAGGAGTGGATGGTCTCCCAGGTGAATACTATAAAATATTCGAAAAAGAGATTACTCCTCTTTTGGATAAAGTCTATAATTATGCACTCTCAGAGGGAGATCCTCCTCAGTCATGGTCTGAAGCGATTATTAGTGTCATACATAAAGATGGTAAAGACCCTTCTCTGTGCTCGTCTTATCGTCCCATCAGCCTCCTCTGTGTTGATTTAAAGATACTTACTGCTATCATTGCAAATAGAGTACAAAAGTATAAGAGAAAACTTGTGAATCCCGATCAGACGGGCTTTATTACCAATAGACAGGGGGCTGATAATGTTCGAAGAGCTTTAAACCTTCAAATAGTGGCACAGAAAAGGAATACCCCATCAATGCTTCTCAGCCTGGATGCTGAGAAAGCATTCGATCGGGTGGACTGGGGCTTTCTACAACAGACATTGAGAAACATGGGATTCAATGAGACGTTCATAAAGTGGGTCCAAACTTTTTATAAAAACCCAAAGTCACGAGTAAGGGTCAATGGACACTGCTCAAACATTTTCCCACTGGGACGCGGTACTAGGCAGGGTGAAGTTCTTTCACCCTCATTATTTGCTCTGAGTATAGAGCCGCTAGCCGAATTGATTAGATCTAACCCTCAGATACAGGGAATAAGAGATGATTCAAATATTCAACATAAATTGTCACTCTTTGCTGACGATATTTTATTATTTTTAGAAAACCCCTTAACTTCCGTACCAGCTTTGCTTAACAGTCTTAACTATTATAGCATGATATCGGGTTATAAAATTAATACAAATAAATCTGAAGCTTTAATGCTTGTCGGGACTTGGCCTTTGCAATTGAATAATCTTGTCTCATTTAGACACTCTAAACAGGGGTTTAGATATCTTGGAGTAATTCTTACCCCTAAGACCACACAGTTGTTTTCATCTAACTATGATAAATTATTAAAGGAAATCAGATCTGACTTGAACAGATGGGATGTACTACCGCTTTCTCTTTTGGGTAGAATAGAATGTATAAGAATGAATCTCCTTCCAAGATTATTATTTCTTTTTCAAAACCTCCCTGTTGATATTCCACAATCTACTTTCAAATTTCTAGATAAAATAATGTCAAAATTTATATGACAGAACAAAAGACCAAGAGTGCGCCTCAAAATATTAATGTCACCAAAGGAAAATGGGGGCTTAAATATGCCAGATCTCAAACTGTACTATTGGGCTGCCCAAATTAAAGCTGTGGTGGCATGGATCATTCATGATCCGGAGTCACACTGGGTCCCTATGGAAGAATATTCAGTCTCGGGAGTCCCTCTCTCTCAACTGCCATTTCTCAATCAGCAGTCTCAGAAAAAAATAAAAATTGTGAATTTATGGGTCAAGCATACTCTAAAGATTTGGAATAAGGTCCAAAAACAACTGAAAGGAAAGACTGCTTTATCTCGAGCTATGACTATTTATAAGAATATTGAGTTCATTCCATCTTTATCAGATAGCAGTGGTTTTCGGGGTTGGGCTGAGAGGGGTCTCATCTCAGTGAATCAATTGTTTGAGGGAAATGTATTTAAAACCTTTGACCAACTAAAAGTGAAATTCAAGTTACCCTCAAATGATTTATATAAGTATTTACAAATAAGAAGTTATGTAACAAAACATAATGATGGGGAATTAATCAGAAGAGAGCCCACAAATATAGAGAAGCATTTTATCAACTTGAAAAAACAAATGTCATTGATGTACAAAAAAATGTTGACTGACATGTCAGATAATACACAATATGTAAAACAACAATGGGAAATGGAGTTGAATGTTATCTTAGATGACGATGTTTGGAGTAACATTTGCTCTGGCTGTCATAAGGGAGTGGGCAGTCAGGTCTGGAGGGAGTTCGATTGGAAGACGAAAATTAGATTTTTCAGGACTCCGTTGAAGTCTTTCCTCACTAAGTGTAGTATGAGTGACAAATGTTGGAGGAACTGTGGACTGATTGGTGATCAAACTCACATTTTTTGGGACTGTCCCAACATATATGGCTTTTGGAAGGATGTTAAGGGTATTTTGGAAGATCTATTAAAAGTGAATATTTCTTTTGACTCCCAAACGTTTTTACTGGATATCTTCCCAGACAATCTTTCTCAAGATCAATCGTTTCTTCTCCATCTCCTCTTAATGATGGCAAGGAAAATGATAACAATATGTTGGTTAAAGCCTGAACCACCTACCATTGCGCAATGGACACAAAAGATAAGAAAAGTTTATTTAATGGAACGGTTAACAGCACATGTGCAATTGAAAACCCCTGCCTTTGAAAGAAGATGGGGTCCAATTATGGACTTTCTGAAATAGGGCATAAGCCTTTGCATTAAATTGAATATGTTTTCTGACGGTATATAATGTATGAAGCCCATTCTCAGGACAATGTTCATGTTTTGTTTTTGTGTTTTTTTTTTTTTCTCCCCTTCCCTCTGTGTGTACTCACAATAAAGTTAAAAAAAAAAAAAGATTAACATGATATTGGCAGAAACTGTGTGTGTTATGTGATCTTTAAAAATTAAAAGGCAGCTGAAAATGTGCAGCAAGATCTGCTGCTAACTTCACCACAGCACATCTTCAGAGGTCTAGTGAGTCTATGCCTTGATTGACATCAGGGGTGTTTTTGTGGCAAAAGGGGGACCTACACAATATTAGGCAGGTGGTCATAATGTTATGGCTTATCTGTGTATATTTATAACCCTATACCCTAACGATTGCTATCAGGATGCTTTGATCTCATTAGGAATTACAAATGTATTAAAATCTAACAAAAATTCTGAAAAGAAAGGGAAGTGTAATGTTATTGCAATTCACCATTAGCCAAAGATGTTTTCCTTTGTATAATATGTTTGTGATACACAGATTATTCAATTGTTTATATCACTGATACAAATTCCCCCAATCATTAGACAAGGAAGCAAAATACTTATACATCTTTTTATTTTTAACCAGATGAAGAAGCTTAGAGGAGAAATAAGGCAAACACATTCTTTGAAGATACATTTATCTGAGATTAAAGGATTACTCCACTTTCTTTAAAAAAATCCCAATCATTTACTCAACCCCATGTCTTCTAAAATCTTGATGTTTTCCTTTGTTCAATTAAGAAGAAATAAGTTTTTAAGAAAACCATTCCATGATTTTTCTCAATTTAATAGACCTTATTGGACAGGGCTCGAAAGTGCGACCAATATGGTTGCACATGCAGTGGTGAAGTCTATGTGATACGCAGGTATACGCCGTATACCCACTAGGAATTGTCAAGGATTTCCGTATACCCACTAAAAATAGAGTGATGGTGCGTAACAGCATGGTTTTGTGACATTTCAAACTTTTAGTCATAATTTAGATGTGAAGCACTGACCATTAGCATGCTACACTTGCTACTTTAGCGAATTGAAATGCATATACATATTAGTCTAACGTTATATATTTGGTGTGTTTGACTTCCTACCGAACTGCGCGATCCAATCGGCGTATGAAATCAAACTATAGCGGCGCGAAAGTGACTGGGGAGCAGACTGGTGTGGCACCACAAGAACCCACATGCGAGTGACAGCAAAGTACGGCGAGAGCGATTCCAGTTATCACATGGAGAAATCTGCTTTAAATCGCTCTTGGGTACATGTCTTTGACATCACCAAGAGGTCTGCTTAGCGCCAAATGAAGTCGAACCTGCAGTGTAGCTGCTCATGCGAAACTGTAAACAAACAGTCCATGTGGAGAATTGAACGAGTGGGGCAGTGCTGCAACATAAAATCCGAAGAGTTAACAACGCACATGTGAGTAAACAACATTTAAATCATCAGTCCAGTTTAATACTTTATCTGGAGGTAAGGCTCCAAATGCAATAAAATAAGCTTGTGTTTATGTCCTGATGGTTTTAAGCTGCCTTCCTCTTACAGCATGTTTGCTTGTGTTTCACAGTGTTAAACTTCCTTTCTCTGTGTTTATTTATATATCTACGTTCAAGATGTATATGTCTGCATTGATGTTCAGTTCAGACTTGCAAATTAAAGATAATTTTCTTCACTTTGGTTTGGGCGTCTAATATTAGGCTACATGATGGTCTTGTAATAATAATTAAGTAAAAGCCTATTTTCATTTTTAGATAATGCTTGTATTATATGCAAAAAATAAGCTTTTTATATGAATGATTATGCAAATTAGAGTTAATTCATGGTCATCTTAAATGTGTATTAATTAAAAACATTTACACCATTAAATTACACATGGTAATGTTATCAATAGTTGTCATATAATAGCTATTGAAAGAGTGAATATTTTTTCTTCTTTAATGCATGTGTTTGCCACAGATTGAAGATTGTAAACAGTTTATTTAATTTTAATTAACAGTTGAGTAACTTTTGTTCCTGAGTTAGATGTTGATTAACACTAAATCAGTCTAAAAATCAGTCCAGTTTCCCCAGCGGTAAACCCATTGTCTGTTAAGGTCTTTATTTCTTATAATAAATTGACATGTTGATAACACATTCAGTTTATGTGTTTATGAGTACACTTTCAGAATGCTTTCAGCTACATTAACTCTTTCCCAGCCATTTACGAGTTATCTCGTAAATCTGCAATACCGCTATTATCCACCAGGTGGCGCAACTTATAAAAACCGAAAGTATTGCCCTAGGGCAAACAGCTGTATGTCCGTGTATGTTTTAAAGATCGCTCTGCATTTGATCTCTATCAAAAGTCCTTCACAAAAATGGAATTATCTCTGCTTTTTGCTCAAAATTTGGTGTTTTTGATGAAACCTGCACATATTGAGGTGATAAAAACAGAACACATGAAGGTAGGATGAAACGGATTTTTTTTGTTTGAAAGCAGAGGGTCTGTTCTTTTATTTCATATATTGTATGTTTATATATTTAAAAAGGAGCATTTTCTGGAAGGCATTAAACTTTTGTGAAAATCATGAAAAATTGACACTGGCTGTCTTAAATAAAGAAATAAGTTAATTCCTTGATTTGCGTTGTTGACTCATTTACAAATAATGACCCCAAAGGGGATAGTTTCATGCGCAAATAGCATTAAAATCAAAGGAACATGATGATTACGTCTTTCTTTGGTGAAAAAGTAATAAAATAAATAAGCCTACACGAAATGTGTTTCACTTTAATCAGTGGTTCTCAACGTTATTCCTGGAGGCCCACTGCCCTGCACATTTTGTATGTCTCCTTTATTTAACACACCTGATTCAAATCATCAGCTTATTAGTAGAGATCTCTATGAACTGAACTGATTGTGTCAGATGAGAGAAACATACAAAATGTGCAGAGCAGTGGGCCTCCAGGAACGGAGTTGAGAAACACTGACTTAAATAATTAGCAAATTAACAAAACGAATTAAAAAGTAGCCTAGCATACATGAGTTTATTTATTTTTGTGTGACGCGCTCCAAAACCGATGCAGCACAAAACACTTTTTTATTATTTAAAAAAGCACAATGTTTTGTTATTATTGTGAGTGTAACCCTAAATAAATAAAAGTACACCATTTACAATTTTGAATGTTGTTTTAATTTTATCATTATGACCATAATTTAGGGTAATTTAAGGTAATGCAAGATGCAAGCTCATCACGCATATGGCATCACCGATGCGGGTTTAAGCAGAGCAGCGAGAAAGAGACATTAAACTTTAAACATTTAACGTTCTACTTGAGTTTTTTTGGACATCCCTTTGGAATCACTGCAACCATAGCATCAATTTATCAGGAAATTATAAGCACAGCGCTTATCAGTGTTCAAACACTGCTGACCGCTCAAAGTTTCACATAACTGATAATATATTTGTCCAATCATGGCCCTGTGCTTATTTCTGTCCATGTTTTGCATGAAGATCTTTAAAGGTTTCTACTTACTTTGGTAACGGGCGGGTATGAAATAAATTGAACCTGATGTCGGATAACGGGTCAAGTGTTATTTTTATCGCGCGGATACAGGTTATCAAACAGGACTGTGCTTGACTCATATAAGGAAAATGGAATGAAAGCATGAAAATTATAAAATAGCCTACATGTTTATATTCTGTACATTAAACCACTATGGGTGCTAAACTGCTGTGCAGAGGTGGAAAGAGTAATAAAATATTGTACTCAAGTAAAAGTAAAGTTACTTTAATAATATTTTACTTAAGTAAAAGTAAAGTTACTTGTCTAAAAATCTACTCAAGTAAATGTAAAAAGTCAGTCATTTTAACTTTACTCAGAGTAAAAGTTACTTTTTTACAGCGGGAGACGTGGAGGATTCTAGTATAGTTCGACAAGGGAATATAAATCTCAAACTAGTTGTTTTTAATTGTAGGAACATCTTTACAATTAAAGTGCAATAACAAAAAGTTAATAAAATAAAAAGCTTTTTTAAAGTAAGAAACATTTATGGAATTGTTTAATGATTTTTACATGTGAGTTATGCACTTTTGAAGGAAAAATAATATGAGGTCAGAAGCTAGTAAATACAATCACTATAGTAAGGTTGTAATTGATGTATTGCTGGTAACATACATTATTTTATTAAACTATGTATAGTTTAAAGGGGACATTCCATGAAAATCAGACTTTTTCCAAATTTAAGTGCTATAATTGGGACCCCAGTGCTTCTACCAACCCAGAAAACATGAAAAATAACAACCCTGTAACTTTGTTTTGGTAAGACTCTCTCTGCAAGCATGTGAATAAATAGGTCATGCGGATTTCGCTCCCCCCATGACGTAGGTAGGGGATCTTATTATAATGATACCGCCCCTTCAACTGCGCTATCCAACCATGAACGGCCTCACGAGTGCGATAGACAGAGAGAAAGAATGACTGACAGCACGACGCGTTTGTATTCCCTCAAACACAAACAGGAGCCTACAATCTTATAACTTGTAGTTTTATTAATATTTCTAAAGATTGAATTAACGTTCTAAAGGATTAACCTTACCTTAGTGCAAGAGAGAGAGCGAGTGAGTGAGTGAGAGAGAGAGAGCGAGTGAGCGAACGAACGAGAGAGAGAGAGAGAGCAACGCGACGGTTCGCTTTTAAGTATATTGTTTAATATGTTTCTCTGAAGTTGTTTAATGTTTCTCTGAAGTTTCAAATGAATACGAGGAGTTACAAGATAGATGAGAGACTGACAGAAACGCGAATGTGTTCAATATGTGTACACAATAAACTTAAACATTTCATTTGATCTGTTTCTCTAAAGTTTAAGCATTAAACGTGTTGTTTTATTACAGATCATTTAAATGTGCTCGTGTGGTTTGGTCAAAAAGTAAACTTCTGAGTGCTTGTGGAAGTGGATTTTATTGTAACATGCTGAAAATCATTGTGCCTGTTTAAAACACTATGATACCTAAAAGTCTTTATTTTTATTCCACAATGTTCCCCATCTGCTGATAAACATGTATTTAGTATGCATAAAACAGATGATTGACTTTTTAAACATGGTCAAATATATAATGCTTAAAGAGTAACTAAACCCTAAACCAACTTTTTTTAGTTAATGATCCGTAAGAATGATGCTTTATTGGTGCTGTTCATTGATTTTAGTAAGTTTTTTGACATTTGGATATAAAGTGTTTCAATACTACAATATATGCCGTAAAAACGTCTGAGTGCTGCCCTCTTCAGGTTGAACGGTGGCTACTGCAGTTCAATTTTCCTATTGGATGTTGGGTCCACTAAAGAACTCGTGACGTAAGCAGGCTAGACCTCGGAAGATAATGTGCATGGTATTAATAACGCGTCGTGCAAATGAGCGGTAAAAATCCGGTCGGCAATTTCGTACTCAAAGCATGAATCCTACATTTCATAGGAATGAAACACTTGCTTCGCGTCAGTGGATAGTGGTCCCTTAAATATGACCAGGGGTTTCTATCATAAGATTTGAACTGAGACGGGTCTGCATTAGCACGCGCCTGTCTCGTCCGTCTCCATGGTTCTTTTTGTGCGTTCCCCCGGCCCCCGCCCATCAATCATCCGTTGCACGTCTTTATCATCTTGATTTTTCAAAATATTTTTTTACTCAGTAACGGATATGATTTAAAATGTAGCGAAGTACAATACTTTAAATAAAACATACTTAAGTAAAAGTAAAAGTACAGATTTTAAAAACTACTCAAAAAAGTAAAAGTACAAAAAAAACTACTCAAATACAGTAACGTGAGTAAATGTATATGTTACTTTCCACCTCTGCTGCTGTAATAAAGGGATAGTTCACCCAAAAATAAAAATTCTGTCATCATTAACTCTCCCTCATTTTGTTGTTCTAATGAACATGAAGCAAGATATTTTGAGGAATGTTTGTAACCAAACCAAGCATGAGCCCCATTCACTTCCATAATGAAAAATAATACTATGGAAGCGAATGGGGCTCATGAATTAGTTCCAAACATTTCAAACATCCATACAGTACAAGTGTGGAGAAGAGGACCGTTCTGACATTGTTGAATGTGGAATGATACTAATTAATGTCCTTATGTTAGTTTATTGTTTACTGCTGGTGCATCACACAGATGCACAGTGCAAGATGAGAAGTTGAGGTTTAAAAGTACATATGTTTTTATATTTCTTGCCAAAATTGGCAATCGCTTTGATAGATAAGACCCTTATGCCTCTGTTGGATTCATTTGGAGACCTTTAAAGCTGCATTGAAACTGCAATTTAAACGGTAAACTGGGGTCCAATAAAGTCTATTAACTTGAGAAAAATCCTGGAATGTTTCCCTAAAAAAAAAAAAATTGTTCTCGACTGAACAAAGGAATACATCAACACTGGATGACATGGGGGTGAGTAAATTATCTAGGATCTAGGATGCTTCTGTGTTTCAAAAACAGGGCCCTTCCTGTTTCCCACCCACCACCTTACAGTGCAGGCCCTGCTCTAACTCTTAAATGAGACCCTGGGGTGAACTGCAGCCCATCTCTTGCAGGCTGATGAATGAAAAGTGGAACTACTCACGGCGAGCCATAACGCTCTCAGTGTCATCGCTGGGTCGTGTCAGGGGGCGAGGAGTCCCGCGGGGAGTGTTCGGATCCTTCGCCGCTTAACGTCTCAGCCACGTAACTCTGCTCCCTGTGAAAGAAACGAGGCGCTGCGTCATGGTGTTGACGCATCAACACCATGACGCAGTGGTAGGTCCAGAGATGGGCAATATTTCAAAAAAATGTATGGCCCAACCACCGACTTAATGCATCAACACCATGACGCTGCGGTATGTCCAGAGATAGGAGATTTTTCAAAAACATGTAGAGCCCAACCACCAAACCTATCATCAAACGTGTCAGCTTTTCATTTCTAAAAGCGTGAGGCCTTCAGGTTATATTTACGGGTGCCTCTTGGGCAAAGTATAATGACCTCTAACTACATGCTAAAGTTTGTAGACAAACTTTGCGTTGGCTTGACAAATCCTGACCTGAACGGTTAAAACTGTTTGACAGAAGTTTAGCTGTTAGCATGTTTAAGTACGAAGCTTTTTAATGCATGAAGCATGAACATGGTTTAACGCGATGCTATAAAACAAGGTGTTTGCCATTAGACGCTTCTGTGTTTCAAAAGCAGGGCCCTTCCTGTTTCCCTCCCGCCACCATACAGTGCAGGCCCTGCTCTAACTCTTAAATGAGACCCTGGGGTGAACCGCGACCCGCGCCCGCCCTGCACCGCAATCCATGTGCGGTACAGGCCACAGCTGTCTGCGCTCGCAGGGTGCGCGTCAAGCGGGCGGCATGAGGCGGGGGCAGCCAAGCCGCTAGTCCCGCCCAGGACGCTGCATCCCGAGCTAGGAAACAAGCGAACCTAATGGCAGCACCTTGGAGCGACCTAAACCTGAGGGGCGGACAGGGCACAACGGTGTAAACCGGGCACATTCTGAAAATAACCATCTATGCGCTTGACTTGCAGAAACAGTTTTAGGACATTTAATAACAGGCAATAACATTTCCATGAATTTATGCCCATCTCTTGTACGCCGATGCATGAAAAGTGGAACTACTCACGGCGGGCCGTAACACTCTCAGTGTCATCGCTGGGTCCTGTCAGGGGGCGAGGAGTCCCGCGGGGAGTTTTCGGATCCTTCGCCGCTTAACGTCTCAGCCACGTAACTCTGCTCCCTGTGAAAGAAACGAGGCGCTGCGTCATGGTGTTGACGCATCAACACCATGACGCAGTGGTAGGTCCAGAGATGGGCAATATTTCAAAAAAATGTATGGCCCAACCACCGACTTAATGCATCAACACCATGACGCTGCGGTATGTCCAGAGATAGGAGATTTTTCAAAAACATGTAGAGCCCAACCACCAAACCTATCATCAAACGTGTCAGCTTTTCATTTCTAAAAGCGTGAGGCCTTCAGGTTATATTTACGGGTGCCTCTTGGGCAAAGTATAATGACCTCTAACTACATGCTAAAGTTTGTAGACAAACTTTGCTTTGGCTTGACAAATCCTGACCTGAACGGTTAAAACTGTTTGACAGAAGTTTAGCTGTTAGCATGTTTAAGTACGAAGCTTTTTAACGCATGAAGCATGAACATGGTTTAACGCGATGCTATAAAACAAGGTGTTTGCCATTAGACGCTTCTGTGTTTCAAAAGCAGGGCCCTTCCTGTTTCCTTCCCGCCACCTTACAGTGCAGGCCCTGCTCTAACTCTAAAATGAGACCCTGGGGTGAACCGCGACCCGCGCCCGCCCTGCACCACAATCCATGTGCGGTACAGGCCACAGCTGTCTGCGCGCGCAGGGTGCGCGTCAAGCGGGCGGCATGAGGCCGGGGCAGCCAAGCCGCTAGTCCCGCCCAGGGCGCTGCATCCCGAGCTAGGAAACATGCGAACCTAATGGCAGCACCTTGGAGCGACCTAAACCTGAGGGGCGGACAGGGCACAACGGCTTAAACCGGGCACATTCTGAAAATAACCATCTATGCGCTTGACTTGCAGAAACAGTTTTAGGACATTTAATAACAGGCAATAACATTTCCATAAATTTATGCCTATCTCTTGTACGCGGATGCATGAAAAGTGGAACTACTCACGGCGGGCCGTAACACTCTCAGTGTCATCGCTGGGTCCTGTCAGGGGGCGAGGAGTCCCGCGGGGAGTTTTCGGATCCTTCACCGCTTAACGTCTCAGCCACGTAACTCTGCTCCCTGTGAAAGAAACGAGGCGCTGCGTCATGGTGTTGACGCATCAACACCATGACGCAGTGGTAGGTCCAGAGATGGGCAATATTTCAAAAAAATGTATGGCCCAACCACCGACTTAATGCATCAACACCATGACGCTGCGGTATGTCCAGAGATGGGAGATATTTCAAAAACATGTAGAGCCCAACCACCAAACCTATCATCAAACGTGTCAGCTTTTCATTTCTAAAGTCGTGAGGCCTTCAGGTTATATTTACGGGTGCCTCTTGGGCAAAGTATAATGACCTCTAACTACATGCTAAAGTTTGTAGACAAACTTTGCGTTGGCTTGACAAATCCTGACCTGAACGGTTAAAACTGTTTGACAGAAGTTTAGCTGTTAGCATGTTTAAGTACGAAGCTTTTTAACGCATGAAGCATGAACATGGTTTAACGCGATGCTATAAAACAAGGTGTTTGCCATTAGACGCTTCTGTGTTTCAAAAGCAGGGCCCTTCCTGTTTCCCTCCCGCCACCTTACAGTGCAGGCCCTGCTCTAACTCTTAAATGAGACCCTGGGGTGAACCGCGACCCGCGCCCGCCCTGCACCGCAATCCATGTGCGGTACAGGCCACAGCTGTCTGCGCGCGCAGGGTGCGCGTCAAGCGGGCGGCATGAGGCCGGGGCAGCCAAGCCGCTAGTCCCGCCCAGGGCGCTGCATCCCGAGCTAGGAAACATGCGAACCTAATGGCAGCACCTTGGAGCGACCTAAACCTGAGGGGCGGACAGGGCACAACGGCTTAAACCGGGCACATTCTGAAAATAACCATCTATGCGCTTGACTTGCAGAAACAGTTTTAGGACATTTAATAACAGGCAATAACATTTCCATAAATTTATGCCTATCTCTTGTACGCGGATGCATGAAAAGTGGAACTACTCACGGCGGGCCGTAACACTCTCAGTGTCATCGCTGGGTCCTGTCAGGGGGCGAGGAGTCCCGCGGGGAGTTTTCGGATCCTTCGCCGCTTAACGTCTCAGCCACGTAACTCTGCTCCCTGTGAAAGAAACGAGGCGCTGCGTCATGGTGTTGACGCATCAACACCATGACGCAGTGGTAGGTCCAGAGATGGGCAATATTTCAAAAAAATGTATGGCCCAACCACCGACTTATGCATCAACACCATGACGCTGCGGTATGTCCAGAGATGGGAGATATTTCAAAAACATGTAGAGCCCAACCACCAAACCTATCATCAAATGTGTCAGCTTTTCATTTCTAAAGTCGTGAGGCCTTCAGGTTATATTTACGGGTGCCTCTTGGGCAAAGTATAATGACCTCTAACTACATGCTAAAGTTTGTAGACAAACATTGCGTTGGCTTGACAAATCCTGACCTGAACGGTTAAAACTGTTTGACAGAAGTTTAGCTGTTAGCATGTTTAAGTACGAAGCTTTTTAACGCATGAAGCATGAACATGGTTTAACGCGATGCTATAAAACAAGGTGTTTGCCATTAGACGCTTCTGTGTTTCAAAAGCAGGGCCCTTCCTGTTTCCCTCCCGCCACCTTACAGTGCAGGCCCTGCTCTAACTCTTAAATGAGACCCTGGGGTGAACCGCGACCCGCGCCCGCCCTGCACCGCAATCCATGTGCGGTACAGGCCACAGCTGTCTGCGCGCGCAGGGTGCGCGTCAAGCGGGCGGCATGAGGCGGGGGCAGCCAAGCCGCTAGTCCCGCCCAGGGCGCTGCATCCCGAGCTAGGAAACAAGCGAACCTAATGGCAGCACCTTGTTTTACGACGGCGGGTCGTAAAACTCTCCCTGGGTCCTGTCAGGGGGCAAGGAGTCCCGCGGGAAGTTTTCGGATCCTTCGCCGCTTAACGTCTCAGCCATGTAACTCTGCTCCCTGTGAAAGAAACGAGGCGCTGCATCAACACCATGACGCAGTGGTAGGTCCAGAGATGGGCAATATTTCAAAAAAATGTATGGCCCAACCACCGACTTAATGCATCAACACCATGACGCTGCGGTATATCCAGAGATGGGAGATTTTTAAAAAACATGTAGAGCCCAACCACCAAACCTATCATCAAACGTGTCAGCTTTTCATTTCTAAAAGCGTGAGGCCTTCAGGTTATATTTACGGGTGCCTCTTGGGCAAAGTATAATGACCTCTAACTACATGCTAAAGTTTGTAGACAAACTTTGCGTTGGCTTGACAAATCCTGACCTGAACGGTTAAAACTGTTTGACAGAAGTTTAGCTGTTAGCATGTTTAAGTACGAAGCTTTTTAATGCATGAAGCATGAACATGGTTTAACGCGATGCTATAAAACAAGGTGTTTGCCATTAGATGCTTCTGTGTTTCAAAAGCAGGACCCTTCCTGTTTCCCTCCCGCCACCTTACAGTGCAGGCCCTGCTCTACCTCTTAAATTAGACCCTGGGGTGAACCGCGACCCGCGTCCGCCCTGCACCGCAATCCATGTGCGGTACAGGCCACAGCTGTCTGCACGCACAGGGTGGGCGTCAAGCGGGCGGCATGAGGCCGGGGCAGCCAAGCCGCTAGTCCCGCCCAGGGCGCTGCATCCCGAGCTAGGAAACAAGCGAACCTAATGGCAGCACCTTGGAGCGACCTAAACCTGAGGGGCGGACATGGCACAACGGTGTAAACCGGGCACATTCTGAAAATAACCATCTATGCGCTTGACTTGCAGAAACAGTTTTAAGATATTTAATAACAGGCAATAACAT
Source organism: Paramisgurnus dabryanus (assembly GCF_030506205.2). Taxonomy (NCBI): domain Eukaryota; kingdom Metazoa; phylum Chordata; class Actinopteri; order Cypriniformes; family Cobitidae; genus Paramisgurnus; species Paramisgurnus dabryanus. Next base: position 30,256,614 of record NC_133357.1, on the reverse strand, counting down.
TTCCATGAATTTATGCCCATCTCTTGTACGCCGATGCATGAAAAGTGGAACTACTCACGGCGGGTCGTAAAACTCTCAGTGTCATCGCTGGGTCCTGTCAGGGGGCAAGGAGTCCCGCGGGAAGTTTTCGGATCCTTCGCCGCTTAACGTCTCAGCCATGTAACTCTGCTCCCTGTGAAAGAAACGAGGCGCTGCATCAACACCATGACGCAGTGGTAGGTCCAGAGATGGGCAATATTTCAAAAAAATGTATGGCCCAACCACCGACTTAATGCATCAACACCATGACGCTGCGGTATGTCCAGAGATGGGAGATTTTTCAAAAACATGTAGAGCCCAACCACCAAACCTATCATCAAACATGTCAGCTTTTCATTTCTAAAAGCGTGAGGCCTTCAAGTTATATTTACGGGTGCCTCTTGGGCAAAGTATAATGACCTCTAACTACATGCTAAAGTTTGTAGACAAACTTTGCGTTGGCTTGACAAATCCTGACCTGAACGGTTAAAACTGTTTGACAGAAGTTTAGCTGTTAGCATGTTTAAGTACGAACCTTTTTAACGCATGAAGCATGAACATGGTTTAACGCGATGCTATAAAACAAGGTGTTTGCCATTAGACGCTTCTGTGTTTCAAAAGCAGGGCCCTTCCTGTTTCCCTCCCGCCACCTTACAGTGCAGGCCCTGCTCTAACTCTTAAATGAGACCCTGGGGTGAACCGCGACCCGCGCCCGCCCTGCACCGCAATCCATGTGCGGTACAGGCCACAGCTGTCTGCGCGCGCAGGGTGCGCGTCAAGCGGGCGGCATGAGGCCGGGGCAGCCAAGCCGCTAGTCCCGCCCAGGGCGCTGCATCCCGAGCTAGGAAACAAGCGAACCTAATGGCAGCACCTTGGAGCGACCTAAACCTGAGGGGCGGACAGGGCACAACGGTGTAAACCGGGCACATTCTGAAAATAACCATCTATGCGCTTGACTTGCAGAAACAGTTTTAGGACATTTAATAACAGGGCAATAACATTTCCATGAATTCATGCCCATCTCTTGTACGCCGATGCATGAAAAGTGGAACTACTCACGGCGGGCCGTAACACTCTCAGTGTCATCGCTGGGTCCTGTCAGGGGGCGAGGAGTCCCGCGGGGAGTTTTCGGATCCTTCGCCGCTTAACGTCTCAGCCACGTAACTCTGCTCCCTGTGAAAGAAACGAGGCGCTGCGTCATGGTGTTGACGCATCAACACCATGACGCAGTGGTAGGTCCAGAGATGGGCAATATTTCAAAAAAATGTATGGCCCAACCACCGACTTAATGCATCAACACCATGACGCTGCGGTATGTCCAGAGATGGGAGATTTTTCAAAAACATGTAGAGCCCAACCACCAAACCTATCATCAAACGTGTCAGCTTTTCATTTCTAAAAGCGTGAGGCCTTCAGGTTATATTTACGGGTGCCTCTTGGGCAAAGTATAATGACCTCTAACTACATGCTAAAGTTTGTAGACAAACTTTGCCTTGGCTTGACAAATCCTGACCTGAACGGTTAAAACTGTTTGACAGAAGTTTAGCTGTTAGCATGTTTAAGTACGAAGCTTTTTAACGCATGAAGCATGAACATGGTTTAACGCGATGCTATAAAACAAGGTGTTTGCCATTAGACGCTTCTGTGTTTCAAAAGCAGGGCCCTTCCTGTTTCCCTCCCGCCACCTTACAGTGCAGGCCCTGCTCTAACTCTTAAATGAGACCCTGGGGTGAACCGCACCCGCCCTGCACCGCAATCCATGTGCGGTACAGGCCACAGCTGTCTGCGCGAGCAGGGTGCGCGTCAAGTGGGCGGCATGAGGCCGGGGCAGCCAAGCGCTAGTCCCGCCCAGGGCGCTGCATCCCGAGCTAGGAAACAAGCGGACCTAATGGGAGCACCTTGGAGCGACCTAAACCTGAGGGGCGGACAGGGCACAACGGTGTAAACCGGGCACATTCTGAAAATAACCATCTATGCGCTTGACTTGCAGAAACAGTTTTAGGACATTTAATAACAGGCAATAACATTTCCATGAATTTATGCCCATCTCTTGTACGCCGATGCATGAAAAGTGGAACTACTCACGGCGGGCCGTAAAACTCTCAGTGTCATCGCTGGGTCCTGTCAGGGGGCAAGGAGTCCCGCGGGGATTTTTCGGATCCTTCGCCGCTTAACGTCTCAGCCACGTAACTCTGCTCCCTGTGAAAGAAACGAGGCGCTGCGTCATGGTGTTGACGCATCAACACCATGACGCAGTGGTAGGTCCAGAGATGGGCAATATTTAAAAAAAATGTATGGCCCAACCACCGACTTAATGCATCAACACCATGACGCTGCGGTATGTCCAGAGATGGGAGATTTTTCAAAAACATGTAGAGCCCAACCACCAAACCTATCATCAAACGTGTCAGCTTTTCATTTCTAAAAGCGTGAGGCCTTCAGGTTATATTTACGGGTGCCTCTTGGGCAAAGTATAATGACCTCTAACTACATGCTAAAGTTTGTAGACAAACTTTGCCTTGGCTTGACAAATCCTGACCTGAACGGTTAAAACTGTTTGACAGAAGTTTAGCTGTTAGCATGTTTAAGTACAAAGCTTTTTAACGCATGAAGCATGAACATGGTTTAACGCGATGCTATAAAACAAGGTGTTTGCCATTAGACGCTTCTGTGTTTCAAAAGCAGGGCCCTTCCTGTTTCCCTCCCGCCACCTTACAGTGCAGGCCCTGCTCTAACTCTTAAATGAGACCCTGGGGTGAACCGCGACCCGCGCCCGCCCTGCACCGCAATCCATGTGCGGTACAGGCCACAGCTGTCTGCGCGCGCAGGGTGCGCGTCAAGCGGGCGGCATGAGGCCGGGGCAGCCAAGCCGCTAGTCCCGCCCAGGGCGCTGCATCCCGAGCTAGGAAACAAGCGAACCTAATGGCAGCACCTTGGAGCGACCTAAACCTGAGGGGCGGACAGGGCACAACGGTGTAAACCGGGCACATTCTGAAAATAACCATCTATGCGCTTGACTTGCAGAAACAGTTTTAGGACATTTAATAACAGGCAATAACATTTCCATGAATTTATGCCCATCTCTTGTACGCCGATGCATGAAAAGTGGAACTACTCACGGCGGGCCGTTACACTCTCAGTGTCATCGCTGGGTCCTGTCAGGGGGCGAGGAGTCCCGCGGGGAGTTTTCGGATCCTTCGCCGCTTAACGTCTCAGCCACGTAACTCTGCTCCCTGTGAAAGAAACGAGGCGCTGCGTCATGGTGTTGACGCATCAACACCATGACGCAGTGGTAGGTCCAGAGATGGGCAATATTTCAAAAAAATTTATGGCCCAACCACCGACTTAATGCATCAACACCATGACGCTGCGGTATGTCCAGAGATGGGAGATATTTCAAAAACATGTAGAGCCCAACCACCAAACCTATCATCAAACGTGTCAGCTTTTCATTTCTAAAGTCGTGAGGCCTTCAGGTTATATTTACGGGTGCCTCTTGGGCAAAGTATAATGACCTCTAACTACATGCTAAAGTTTGTAGACAAACATTGCGTTGGCTTGACAAATCCTGACCTGAACGGTTAAAACTGTTTGACAGAAGTTTAGCTGTTAGCATGTTTAAGTACGAAGCTTTTTAACGCATGAAGCATGAACATGGTTTAACGCGATGCTATAAAACAAGGTGTTTGCCATTAGACGCTTCTGTGTTTCAAAAGCAGGGCCCTTCCTGTTTCCCTCCCGCCACCTTACAGTGCAGGCCCTGCTCTAACTCTTAAATGAGACCCTGGGGTGAACCGCGACCCGCGCCCGCCCTGCACCGCAATCCATGTGCGGTACAGGCCACAGCTGTCTGCGCGCGCAGGGTGCGCGTCAAGCGGGCGGCATGAGGCCGGGGCAGCCAAGCCGCTAGTCCCGCCCAGGGCGCTGCATCCCGAGCTAGGAAACAAGCGAACCTAATGGCAGCACCTTGGAGCGACCTAAACCTGAGGGGCGGCGGGGCACAACGGTGTAAACCGGGCACATTCTGAAAATAACCATCTATGCGCTTGACTTGCAGAAACAGTTTTAGGACATTTAATAACAGGCAATAACATTTCCATGAATTTATGCCCATCTCTTGTACGCCGATGCATGAAAAGTGGAACTACTCACGGCGGGCCGTAACACTCTCAGTGTCATCGCTGGGTCCTGTCAGGGGGCGAGGAGTCCCGCGGGGAGTTTTCGGATCCTTCGCCGCTTAACGTCTCAGCCACGTAACTCTGCTCCCTGTGAAAGAAACGAGGCGCTGCGTCATGGTGTTGACGCATCAACACCATGACGCAGTGGTAGGTCCAGAGATGGGCAATATTTAAAAAAAATGTATGGCCCAACCACCGACTTAATGCATCAACACCATGACGCTGCGGTATGTCCAGAGATGGGAGATTTTTCAAAAACATGTAGAGCCCAACCACCAAACCTATCATCAAACGTGTCAGCTTTTCATTTCTAAAAGCGTGAGGCCTTCAGGTTATATTTACGGGTGCCTCTTGGGCAAAGTATAATGACCTCTAACTACATGCTAAAGTTTGTAGACAAACTTTGCGTTGGCTTGACAAATCCTGACCTGAACGGTTAAAACTGTTTGACAGAAGTTTAGCTGTTAGCATGTTTAAGTACGAAGCTTTTTAACGCATGAAGCATGAACATGGTTTAACGCGATGCTATAAAACAAGGTGTTTGCCATTAGACGCTTCTGTGTTTCAAAAGCAGGGCCCTTCCTGTTTCCCTCCCGCCACCTTACAGTGCAGGCCCTGCTCTAACTCTTAAATGAGACCCTGGGGTGAACCGCGACCCGCGCCCGCCCTGCACCGCAATCCATGTGCGGTACAGGCCACAGCTGTCTGCGCGCGCAGGGTGCGCGTCAAGCGGGCGGCATGAGGCCGGGGCAGCCAAGCCGCTAGTCCCGCCCAGGGTGCTGCATCCCGAGCTAGGAAACAAGCGAACCTAATGGCAGCACCTTGGAGCGACCTAAACCTGAGGGGCGGACAGGGCACAACGGTGTAAACCGGGCACATTCTGAAAATAACCATCTATGCGCTTGACTTGCAGAAACAGTTTTAGGACATTTAATAACAGGCAATAACATTTCCATGAATTTATGCCCATCTCTTGTACGCCGATGCATGAAAAGTGGAACTACTCACGGCGGGCCGTAACACTCTCAGTGTCATCGCTGGGTCCTGTCAGGGGGCGAGGAGTCCCGCGGGGAGTTTTCGGATCCTTCGCCGCTTAACGTCTCAGCCACGTAACTCTGCTCCCTGTGAAAGAAACGAGGCGCTGCGTCATGGTGTTGACGCATCAACACCATGACGCAGTGGTAGGTCCAGAGATGGGCAATATTTCAAAAAAAATGTATGGCCCAACCACCGACTTAATGCATCAACACCATGACGCTGCGGTATGTCCAGAGATGGGAGATTTTTCAAAAACATGTAGAGCCCAACCACCAAACCTATCATCAAACGTGTCAGCTTTTCATTTCTAAAAGCGTGAGGCCTTCAGGTTATATTTATGGGTGCCTCTTGGGCAAAGTATAATGACCTCTAACTACATGCTAAAGTTTGTAGACAAACTTTGCGTTGGCTTGACAAATCCTGACCTGAACGGTTAAAACTGTTTGACAGAAGTTTAGCTGTTAGCATGTTTAAGTACGAAGCTTTTTAACGCATGAAGCATGAACATGGTTTAACGCGATGCTATAAAACAAGGTGTTTGCCATTAGACGCTTCTGTGTTTCAAAAGCAGGGCCCTTCCTGTTTCCCTCCCGCCACCTTACAGTGCAGGCCCTGCTCTAACTCTTAAATGAGACCCTGGGGTGAACCGCGACCCGCGCCCGCCCTGCACCGCAATCCATGTGCGGTACAGGCCACAGCTGTCTGCGCGCGCAGGGTGCGCGTCAAGCGGGCGGCATGGGGCCGGGGCAGCCAAGCCGCTAGTCCCGCCCAGGGCGCTGCATCCCGAGCTAGGAAACAAGCGAACCTAATGGCAGCACCTTGGAGCGACCTAAACCTGAGGGGCGGACAGGGCACAACGGTGTAAACCGGGCACATTCTGAAAATAACCATCTATGCGCTTGACTTGCAGAAACAGTTTTAGGACATTTAATAACAGGCAATAACATTTCCATGAATTTATGCCCATCTCTTGTACGCCGATGCATGAAAAGTGGAACTACTCACGGCGGGCCGTAACACTCTCAGTGTCATCGCTGGGTCCTGTCAGGGGGCGAGGAGTCCCGCGGGGAGTTTTCGGATCCTTCGCCGCTTAACGTCTCAGCCACGTAACTCTGCTCCCTGTGAAAGAAACGAGGCGCTGCGTCATGGTGTTGACGCATCAACACCATGACGCAGTGGTAGGTCCAGAGATGGGCAATATTTCAAAAAAATGTATGGCCCAACCACCGACTTAATTCATCAACACCATGACGCTGCGGTATGTCTAGAGATGGGAGATATTTCAAAAACATGTAGAGCCCAACCACCAAACCTATCATCAAACGTGTCAGCTTTTCATTTCTAAAGTCGTGAGGCCTTCAGGTTATATTTACGGGTGCCTCTTGGGCAAAGTATAATGACCTCTAACTACATGCTAAAGTTTGTAGACAAACTTTGCGTTGGCTTGACAAATCCTGACCTGAACGGTTAAAACTGTTTGACAGAAGTTTAGCTGTTAGCATGTTTAAGTACGAAGCTTTTTAACGCATGAAGCATGAACATGGTTTAACGCGATGCTATAAAACAAGGTGTTTGCCATTAGACGCTTCTGTGTTTCAAAAGCAGGGCCCTTCCTGTTTCCCTCCCGCCACCTTACAGTGCAGGCCCTGCTCTAACTCTTAAATGAGACCCTGGGGTGAACCGCGACCCGCGCCCGCCCTGCACCGCAATCCATGTGCGGTACAGGCCACAGCTGTCTGTGCGCGCAGGGTGCGCGTCAAGCGGGCGGCATGAGGCCGGGGCAGCCAAGCCGCTAGTCCCGCCCAGGGCGCTGCATCCCGAGCTAGGAAACAAGCGAACCTAATGGCAGCACCTTGGAGCGACCTAAACCTGAGGGGCGGACAGGGCACAACGGTGTAAACCGGGCACATTCTGAAAATAACCATCTATGCGCTTGACTTGCAGAAACAGTTTTAGGACATTTAATAACAGGCAATAACATTTCCATGAATTCATGCCCATCTCTTGTACGCCGATGCATGAAAAGTGGAACTACTCACGGCGGGCCGTAACACTCTCAGTGTCATCGCTGGGTCCTGTCAGGGGGCGAGGAGTCCCGCGGGGAGTTTTCGGATCCTTCGCCGCTTAACGTCTCAGCCACGTAACTCTGCTCCCTGTGAAAGAAACGAGGCGCTGCGTCATGGTGTTGACGCATCAACACCATGACGCAGTGGTAGGTCCAGAGATGGGCAATATTTCAAAAAAATGTATGGCCCAACCACCGACTTAATGCATCAACACCATGACGCTGCGGTATGTCCAGAGATGGGAGATATTTCAAAAACATGTAGAGCCCAACCACCAAACCTATCATCAAACGTGTCAGCTTTTCATTTCTAAAGTCGTGAGGCCTTCAGGTTATATTTACGGGTGCCTCTTGGGCAAAGTATAATGACCTCTAACTACATGCTAAAGTTTGTAGACAAACATTGCGTTGGCTTGACAAATCCTGACCTGAACGGTTAAAACTGTTTGACAGAAGTTTAGCTGTTAGCATGTTTAAGTACGAAGCTTTTTAACGCATGAAGCATGAACATGGTTTAACGCGATGCTATAAAACAAGGTGTTTGCCATTAGACGCTTCTGTGTTTCAAAAGCAGGGCCCTTCCTGTTTCCCTCCCGCCACCTTACAGTGCAGGCCCTGCTCTAACTCTTAAATGAGACCCTGGGGTGAACCGCGACCCGCGCCTGCCCTGCACTGCAATCCATGTGCGGTACAGGCCACAGCTGTCTGCGCGCGCAGGGTGCGCGTCAAGCGGGCGGCATGAGGCCGGGGCAGCCAAGCCGCTAGTCCCGCCCAGGGCGCTGCATCCCGAGCTAGAAAACAAGCGAACCTAATGGCAGCACCTTGGAGCGACCTAAACCTGAGGGGCGGACAGGGCACAACGGTGTAAACCGGGCACATTCTGAAAATAATCATCTATGAGCTTGACTTGCAGAAACAGTTTTAGGACATTTAATAACAGGCAATGACATTTCCATGAAATTATGCCCATCTCTTGTACGCCGATGCATGAAAAGTGGAACTACTCACGGCGGGTCGTAAAACTCTCAGTGTCATCGCTGGGTCCTGTCAGGGGGCAAGGAGTCCCGCGGGAAGTTTTCGGATCCTTCGCCGCTTAACGTCTCAGCCATGTAACTCTGCTCCCTGTGAAAGAAACGAGGCGCTGCGTCATGGTGTTGACGCATCAACACCATGACGCAGTGGTAGGTCCAGAGATGGGCAATATTTCAAAAAAATGTATGGCCCAACCACCGACTTAATGCATCAACACCATGACGCTGCGGTATGTCCAGAGATGGGAGATTTTTCAAAAACATGTAGAGCCCAACCACCAAACCTATCATCAAACGTGTCAGCTTTTCATTTCTAAAAGCGTGAGGCCTTCAGGTTATATTGACGGGTGCCTCTTGGGCAAAGTATAATGACCTCTAACTACATGCTAAAGTTTGTAGACAAACTTTGCGTTGGCTTGACAAATCCTGACCTGAACGGTTAAAACTGTTTGACAGAAGTTTAGCTGTTAGCATGTTTAAGTACGAAGCTTTTTAACGCATGAAGCATGAACATGGTTTAACGCGATGCTATAAAACAAGGTGTTTGCCATTAGACGCTACTGTGTTTCAAAAGCAAGGCCCTTCCTGTTTCCCTCCCGCCACCTTACAGTGCAGGCCCTGCTCTAACTCTTAAATGAGACCCTGGGGTGAACCGCGACCCGCGCCCGCCCTGCACCACAATCCATGTGCGGTACAGGCCACAGCTGTCTGCGCGCAGGGTGCGCGTCAAGCGGGCGGCATGAGGCCGGGGCAGCCAAGCCGCTAGTCCCGCCCAGGGCGCTGCATCCCGAGCTAGGAAACAAGCAAACCTAATGGCAGCACCTTGGAGCGACCTAAACTTGAGGGGCGGACAGGGCACAACGGTGTAAACCGGGCACATTCTGAAAATAACCATCTATGCGCTTGACTTGCAGAAACAGTTTTAGGACATTTAATAACAGGCAATGACATTTCCATGAAATTATGCCCATCTCTTGTACGCCGATGCATGAAAAGTGGAACTACTCACGGCGGGTCGTAAAACTCTCAGTGTCATCGCTGGGTCCTGTCAGGGGGCAAGGAGTCCCGCGGGAAGTTTTCGGATCCTTCGCCGCTTAACGTCTCAGCCATGTAACTCTGCTCCCTGTGAAAGAAACGAGGCGCTGCGTCATGGTGTTGACGCATCAACACCATGACGCAGTGGTAGGTCCAGAGATGGGCAATATTTCAAAAAAATGTATGGCCCAACCACCGACTTAATGCATCAACACCATGACGCTGCGGTATGTCCAGAGATGGGAGATTTTTCAAAAACATGTAGAGCCCAACCACCAAACCTATCATCAAACGTGTCAGCTTTTCATTTCTAAAAGCGTGAGGCCTTCAGGTTATATTGACGGGTGCCTCTTGGGCAAAGTATAATGACCTCTAACTACATGCTAAAGTTTGTAGACAAACTTTGCGTTGGCTTGACAAATCCTGACCTGAACGGTTAAAACTGTTTGACAGAAGTTTAGCTGTTAGCATGTTTAAGTACGAAGCTTTTTAACGCATGAAGCATGAACATGGTTTAACGCGATGCTATAAAACAAGGTGTTTGCCATTAGACGCTACTGTGTTTCAAAAGCAAGGCCCTTCCTGTTTCCCTCCCGCCACCTTACAGTGCAGGCCCTGCTCTAACTCTTAAATGAGACCCTGGGGTGAACCGCGACCCGCGCCCGCCCTGCACCACAATCCATGTGCGGTACAGGCCACAGCTGTCTGCGCGCAGGGTGCGCGTCAAGCGGGCGGCATGAGGCCGGGGCAGCCAAGCCGCTAGTCCCGCCCAGGGCGCTGCATCCCGAGCTAGGAAACAAGCAAACCTAATGGCAGCACCTTGGAGCGACCTAAACTTGAGGGGCGGACAGGGCACAACGGTGTAAACCGGGCACATTCTGAAAATAACCATCTATGCGCTTGACTTGCAGAAACAGTTTTAGGACATTTAATAACAGGCAATAACATTTCCATGAATTTATGCCCATCTCTTGTACGCCGATGCATGAAAAGTGGAACTACTCACGGCGGGCCGTAACACTCTCAGTGTCATCGCTGGGTCCTGTCAGGGGGCGAGGAGAAACGCGGGGAGTTTTCGGATCCTTCGCCGCTTAACGTCTCAGCCACGTAACTCTGCTCCCTGTGAAAGAAACGAGGCGCTGCGTCATGGTGTTGACGCATCAACACCATGACGCAGTGGTAGGTCCAGAGATGGGCAATATTTCAAAAAAATGTATGGCCCAACCACCGACTTAATGCATCAACACCATGACGCTGCGGTATGTCCAGAGATGGGAGATTTTTCAAAAACATGTAGAGCCTAACCACCAAACCTATCATCAAACGTGTCAGCTTTTCATTTCTAAAAGCGTGAGGCCTTCAGGTTATATTTATGGGTGCCTCTTGGGCAAAGTATAATGACCTCTAACTACATGCTAAAGTTTGTAGACAAACTTTGCGTTGGCTTGACAAATCCTGACCTGAACGGTTAAAACTGTTTGACAGAAGTTTAGCTGTTAGCATGTTAAAGTACGAAGCTTTTTAACGCATGAAGCATGAACATGGTTTAACGCGATGCTATAAAACAAGGTGTTTGCCATTAGACGCTTCAGTGTTTCAAAAGCAGGGCCCTTCCTGTTTCCCTCCCGCCACCTTACAGTGCAGGCCCTGCTCTAACTCTTAAATGAGACCCTGGGGTGAACCGCGACCCGCGCCCGCCCTGCACCGCAATCCATGTGCGGTACAGGCCACAGCTGTCTGCGCGCGCAGGGTGCGCGTCAAGCGGGCGGCATGAGGCCGGGGCAGCCAAGCCGCTAGTCCCGCCCAGGGCGCTGCATCCCGAGCTAGGAAACAAGCGAACCTAATGGCAGCACCTTGGAGCGACCTAAACCTGAGGGGCGGACAGGGCACAACGGTGTAAACCGGGCACATTCTGAAAATAACCATCTATGCGCTTGACTTGCAGAAACAGTTTTAGGACATTTAATAACAGGCAATAACATTTCCATGAATTCATGCCCATCTCTTGTACGCCGATGCATGAAAAGTGGAACTACTCACGGCGGGCCGTAACACTCTCAGTGTCATCGCTGGGTCCTGTCAGGGGGCGAGGAGTCCCGCGGGGAGTTTTCGGATCCTTCGCCGCTTAACGTCTCAGCCACGTAACTCTGCTCCCTGTGAAAGAAACGAGGCGCTGCGTCATGGTGTTGACGCATCAACACCATGACGCAGTGGTAGGTCCAGAGATGGGCAATATTTCAAAAAAATGTATGGCCCAACCACCGACTTAATGCATCAACACCATGACGCTGCGGTATGTCCAGAGATGGGAGATATTTCAAAAACATGTAGAGCCCAACCACCAAACCTATCATCAAACGTGTCAGCTTTTCATTTCTAAAGTCGTGAGGCCTTCAGGTTATATTTACGGGTGCCTCTTGGGCAAAGTATAATGACCTCTAACTACATGCTAAAGTTTGTAGACAAACATTGCGTTGGCTTGACAAATCCTGACCTGAACGGTTAAAACTGTTTGACAGAAGTTTAGCTGTTAGCATGTTTAAGTACGAAGCTTTTTAACGCATGAAGCATGAACATGGTTTAACGCGATGCTATAAAACAAGGTGTTTGCCATTAGACGCTTCTGTGTTTCAAAAGCAGGGCCCTTCCTGTTTCCCTCCCGCCACCTTACAGTGCAGGCCCTGCTCTAACTCTTAAATGAGACCCTGGGGTGAACCGCGACCCGCGCCCGCCCTGCACTGCAATCCATGTGCGGTACAGGCCACAGCTGTCTGCGCGCGCAGGGTGCGCGTCAAGCGGGCGGCATGAGGCCGGGGCAGCCAAGCCGCTAGTCCCGCCCAGGGCGCTGCATCCCGAGCTAGAAAACAAGCGAACCTAATGGCAGCACCTTGGAGCGACCTAAACCTGAGGGGCGGACAGGGCACAACGGTGTAAACCGGGCACATTCTGAAAATAATCATCTATGAGCTTGACTTGCAGAAACAGTTTTAGGACATTTAATAACAGGCAATGACATTTCCATGAAATTATGCCCATCTCTTGTACGCCGATGCATGAAAAGTGGAACTACTCACGGCGGGTCGTAAAACTCTCAGTGTCATCGCTGGGTCCTGTCAGGGGGCAAGGAGTCCCGCGGGAAGTTTTCGGATCCTTCGCCGCTTAACGTCTCAGCCATGTAACTCTGCTCCCTGTGAAAGAAACGAGGCGCTGCGTCATGGTGTTGACGCATCAACACCATGACGCAGTGGTAGGTCCAGAGATGGGCAATATTTCAAAAAAATGTATGGCCCAACCACCGACTTAATGCATCAACACCATGACGCTGCGGTATGTCCAGAGATGGGAGATTTTTCAAAAACATGTAGAGCCTAACCACCAAACCTATCATCAAACGTGTCAGCTTTTCATTTCTAAAAGCGTGAGGCCTTCAGGTTATATTTACGGGTGCCTCTTGGGCAAAGTATAATGACCTCTAACTACATGCTAAAGTTTGTAGACAAACATTGCGTTGGCTTGACAAATCCTGACCTGAACGGTTAAAACTGTTTGACAGAAGTTTAGCTGTTAGCATGTTTAAGTACGAAGCTTTTTAACGCATGAAGCATGAACATGGTTTAACGCGATGCTATAAAACAAGGTGTTTGCCATTAGACGCTTCTGTGTTTCAAAAGCAGGGCCCTTCCTGTTTCCCTCCCGCCACCTTACAGTGCAGGCCCTGCTCTAACTCTTAAATGAGACCCTGGGGTGAACCGCGACCCGCGCCCACCCTGCACCGCAATCCATGTGCGGTACAGGCCACAGCTGTCTGCGCGCGCAGGGTGCGCGTCAAGCGGGCGGCATGAGGCCGGGGCAGCCAAGCCGCTAGTCCCGCCCAGGGCGCTGCAACCCGAGCTAGGAAACAAGCGAACCTAATGGCAGCACCTTGGAGCGACCTAAACCTGAGGGGCGGACAGGGCACAACGGTGTAAACCGGGCACATTCTGAAAATAACCATCTATGCGCTTGACTTGCAGAAACAGTTTTAGGACATTTAATAACAGGCAATAACATTTCCATGAATTTATGCCCATCTCTTGTACGCCGATGCATGAAAAGTGGAACTACTCACGGCGGGCCGTAACACTCTCAGTGTCATCGCTGGGTCCTGTCAGGGGGCGAGGAGTCCCGCGGGGAGTTTTCGGATCCTTCGCCGCTTAACGTCTCAGCCACGTAACTCTGCTCCCTGTGAAAGAAACGAGGCGCTGCGTCATGGTGTTGACGCATCAACACCATGACGCAGTGGTAGGTCCAGAGATGGGCAATATTTCAAAAAAATGTATGGCCCAACCACCGACTTAATACATCAACACCATGACGCTGCGGTATGTCCAGAGATGGGAGATTTTTCAAAAACATGTAGAGCCCAACCACCAAACCCCTATCATCAAACGTGTCAGCTTTTCATTTCTAAAAGCGTGAGGCCTTCAGGTTATATTTACGGGTGCCTCTTGGGCAAAGTATAATGACCTCTAACTACATGCTAAAGTTTGTAGACAAACTTTGCGTTGGCTTGACAAATCCTGACCTGAACGGTTAAAACTGTTTGACAGAAGTTTAGCTGTTAGCATGTTAAAGTACGAAGCTTTTTAACGCATGAAGCATGAACATGGTTTAACGCGATGCTATAAAACAAGGTGTTTGCCATTAGACGCTTCTGTGTTTCAAAAGCAGGGCCCTTCCTGTTTCCCTCCCGCCACCTTACAGTGCAGGCCCTGCTCTAACTCTTAAATGAGACCCTGGGGTGAACCGCGACCCGCGCCCGCCCTGCACCGCAATCCATGTGCGGTACAGGCCACAGCTGTCTGCGCGCGCAGGGTGCGCGTCAAGCGGGCGGCATGAGGCCGGGGCAGCCAAGCCGCTAGTCCCGCCCAGGGCGCTGCATCCCGAGCTAGGAAACAAGCGAACCTAATGGCAGCACCTTGGAGCGACCTAAACCTGAGGGGCGGACAGGGCACAACGGTGTAAACCGGGCACATTCTGAAAATAACCATCTATGCGCTTGACTTGCAGAAACAGTATTAGGACATTTAATAACAGGCAATAACATTTCCATGAATTTATGCCCATCTCTTGTACGCCGATGCATGAAAAGTGGAACTACTCACGGCGGGCCGTTACACTCTCAGTGTCATCGCTGGGTCCTGTCAGGGGGCGAGGAGTCCCGCTGGGAGTTTTCGGATCCTTCGCCGCTTAACGTCTCAGCCACGTAACTCTGCTCCCTGTGAAAGAAACGAGGCGCTGCGTCATGGTGTTGACGCATCAACACCATGACGCAGTGGTAGGTCCAGAGATGGGCAATATTTCAAAAAAATGTATGGCCCAACCACCGACTTAATGCATCAACACCATGACGCTGCGGTATGTCCAGAGATAGGAGATTTTTCAAAAACATGTAGAGCCCAACCACCAAACCTATCATCAAACGTGTCAGCTTTTCATTTCTAAAAGCGTGAGGCCTTCAGGTTATATTTACGGGTGCCTCTTGGGCAAAGTATAATGACCTCTAACTACATGCTAAAGTTTGTAGACAAACTTTGCGTTGGCTTGACAAACCTGAACGGTTAAAACTGTTTGACAGAAGTTTAGCTGTTAGCATGTTTAAGTACGAAGCTTTTTAATGCATGAAGCATGAACATGGTTTAACGCGATGCTATAAAACAAGGTGTTTGCCAATAGACGCTTCTGTGTTTCAAAAGCAGGGCCCTTCCTGTTTCCCTCCCGCCACCTTACAGTGCAGGCCCTGCTCTAACTCTTAAATGAGACCCTGGGGTGAACCGCGACCCGCGCCCGCCCTGCACCGCAATCCATGTGCGGTACAGGCCACAGCTGTCTGCGCGCGCAGGGTGCGCGTCAAGCGGGCGGCATGAGGCCGGGGCAGCCAAGCCGCTAGTCCCGCCCAGGGCGCTGCATCCCGAGCTAGGAAACATGCGAACCTAATGGCAGCACCTTGGAGCGACCTAAACCTGAGGGGCGGACAGGGCACAACGGCTTAAACCGGGCACATTCTGAAAATAACAATCTATGCGCTTGACTAACAGAAACAGTTTTAGGACATTTAATAACAGGCAATAACATTTCCATAAATTTATGCCTATCTCTTGTACGCGGATGCATGAAAAGTGGAACTACTCACGGCGGGCCGTAACACTCTCAGTGTCATCACTGGGTCCTGTCAGGGGGCGAGGAGTCCCGCGGGGAGTTTTCGGATCCTTCGCCGCTTAACGTCTCAGCCACGTAACTCTGCTCCCTGTGAAAGAAACGAGGCGCTGCGTCATGGTGTTGACGCATCAACACCATGACGCAGTGGTAGGTCCAGAGATGGGCAATATTTCAAAAAAATGTATGGCCCAACCACCGACTTAATGCATCAACACCATGACGCTGCGGTATGTCCAGAGATGGGAGATATTTCAAAAACATGTAGAGCCCAACCACCAAACCTATCATCAAACGTGTCAGCTTTTCATTTCTAAAGTCGTGAGGCCTTCAGGTTATATTTACGGGTGCCTCTTGGGCAAAGTATAATGACCTCTAACTACATGCTAAAGTTTGTAGACAAACATTGCGTTGGCTTGACAAATCCTGACCTGAACGGTTAAAACTGTTTGACAGAAGTTTAGCTGTTAGCATGTTTAAGTACGAAGCTTTTTAACGCATGAAGCATGAACATGGTTTAACGCGATGCTATAAAACAAGGTGTTTGCCATTAGACGCTTCTGTGTTTCAAAAGCAGGGCCCTTCCTGTTTCCCTCCCGCCACCTTACAGTGCAGGCCCTGCTCTAACTCTTAAATGAGACCCTGGGGTGAACCGCGACCCGCGCCCGCCCTGCACTGCAATCCATGTGCGGTACAGGCCACAGCTGTCTGCGCGCGCAGGGTGCGCGTCAAGCGGGCGGCATGAGGCCGGGGCAGCCAAGCCGCTAGTCCCGCCCAGGGCGCTGCATCCCGAGCTAGGAAACAAGCGAACCTAATGGCAGCACCTTGGAGCGACCTAAACCTGAAGGGCGGACAGGGCACAACGGTGTAAACCGGGCACATTCTGAAAATAACCATCTATGCGCTTGACTTGCAGAAACAGTTTTAGGACATTTAATAACAGGCAATGACATTTCCATGAAATTATGCCCATCTCTTGTACGCCGATGCATGAAAAGTGGAACTACTCACGGCGGGTCGTAAAACTCTCAGTGTCATCGCTGGGTCCTGTCAGGGGGCAAGGAGTCCCGCGGGAAGTTTTCGGATCCTTCGCCGCTTAACGTCTCAGCCATGTAACTCTGCTCCCTGTGAAAGAAACCAGGCGCTGCGTCATGGTGTTGACGCATCAACACCATGACGCAGTGGTAGGTCCAGAGATGGGCAATATTTCAAAAAAATGTATGGCCCAACCACCGACTTAATGCATCAACACCATGACGCTGCGGTATGTCCAGAGATAGGAGATTTTTCAAAAGCATGTAGAGCCCAACCACCAAACCTATCATCAAACGTGTCAGCTTTTCATTTCTAAAAGCATGAGGCCTTCAGGTTATATTTACGGGTGCCTCTTGGGCAAAGTATAATGACCTCTAACTACATGCTAAAGTTTGTAGACAAACTTTGCGTTGGCTTGACAAATCCTGACCTGAACGGTTAAAACTGTTTGACAGAAGTTTAGCTGTTAGCATGTTTAAGTACGAAGCTTTTTAATGCATGAAGCATGAACATGGTTTAACGCGATGCTATAAAACAAGGTGTTTGCCATTAGACGCTTCTGTGTTTCAAAAGCAGGGCCCTTCCTGTTTCCCTCCCGCCACCTTACAGTGCAGGCCCTGCTCTAACTCTTAAATGAGACCCTGGGGTGAACCGCGACCCGCGCCCGCCCTGCACCGCAATCCATGTGCGGTACAGGCCACAGCTGTCTGCGCGCGCAGGGTGCGCGTCAAGCGGGCGGCATGAGGCGGGGGCAGCCAAGCCGCTAGTCCCGCCCAGGGCGCTGCATCCCGAGCTAGGAAACAAGCGAACCTAATGGCAGCACCTTGGAGCGACCTAAACCTGAGGGGCGGACAGGGCACAACGGTGTAAACCGGGCACATTCTGAAAAGAACCATCTCTGCGCTTGACTTGCAGAAACAGTTTTAGGACATTTAATAACAGGCAATAACATTTCCATGAATTTATGCCCATCTCTTGTACGCCGATGCATGAAAAGTGGAACTACTCACGGCGGGTCGTAAAACTCTCAGTGTCATCGCTGGGTCCTGTCAGGGGGCAAGGAGTCCCGCAGGAAGTTTTCGGATCCTTCGCCGCTTAACGTCTCAGCCATGTAACTCTGCTCCCTGTGAAAGAAACGAGGCGCTGCATCAACACCATGACGCAGTGGTAGGTCCAGAGATGGGCAATATTTCAAAAAAATGTATGGCCCAACCACCGACTTAATGCATCAACACCATGACGCTGCGGTATGTCCAGAGATGGGAGATATTTCAAAAACATGTAGAGCCCAACCACCAATTGGTACTTTCTCCTTCATGCTATAAAACAAGGTGTTTGCCATTAGACGCTTCTGTGTTTCAAAAGCAGGGCCCTTCCTGTTTCCCTCCCGCCACCTTACAGTGCAGGCCCTGCTCTAACTCTTAAATGAGACCCTGGGGTGAACCGCGACCTGCGCCCGCCCTGCACCGCAATCGATGTGCGGTACAGGCCACAGCTGTCTGCGCGCGCAGGGTGCGCGTCAAGCGGGCGGCATGAGGCCGGGGCAGCCAAGCCGCTAGTCCCGCCCAGGGCGCTGCATCGCATTGATGCATCAACACCATGACGCAGTGGTATGTCCAGAGATGGGAGATATTTCAAAAACATGTAGAGCCCAACCACAAAACCTATCATCAAACGTGTCAGCTTTTCATTTCTAAAAGCGTGAGGCCTTCAGGTTATATTTACGGGTGCCTCTTGGGCAAAGTATAATGACCTCTAACTACATGCTAAAGTTTGTAGACAAACTTTGCGTTGGCTTGACAAATCCGGACCTGAACGGTTAAAACTGTTTGACAGAAGTTTAGCTGTTAGCATGTTTAAGTACGAAGCTTTTTAACGCATGAAGCATGAACATGGTTTAACGCGATAGGAAAAAACAATAATTGTATCACTGGATACAGAAAAGGCATTTGATAAAGTTAATTGGTACTTTCTCCTTCATCCATTGGATCAAAACATTATACAATACACCACTAGCTTCTCTCATAATAAACGGTATAATATATCCGTTTCAGCTTCAGCGAGGGACTCACCAAAGTTGTCCCCTGTCTCCATTACTCTTCTCTTTATTCATAAAACCTCTTGCAGTTGCAATAAGACAAAATGAAAAAAATCCATGGAGTACTATTACACAACAGTAATCATAAAATCTCACTATATGCAGATGACATATTGCTTTTCCTACAATATCCTCAAGTCTCACTCTCAGAAACAATTAAACTCATTAATAAATATTTTATTATATCAGATTATTCCATAAACTGGACCAAATCCAAATATTTACCACTAAATATGAATCTGCATTACACTAGTACACCATTTACAATAAATAATATTACATATTTAGGAATAAAGATATCCCAGAATATATCAGATCTATTTAACCTTAATTTTATTCCACTATTAAAAACGGTAGAAGATGACCTGACCAGATGGATGAAGTTACCACTTTCCATTATAGGTCGCATTGCAACAGTTAAAATGTGTATCCTACCAAAAGTCCTTTATTTATTCATGTCACCATGACACCTGTACAGCCAACTAAGAAATGGTTTACATCACTAAATCAAGAAATAATTTTACTGGAAAAACAAGAAACCTGAAATAAGTCTATAAAAACTACAAAAAAATAGCAGCACCACATTTTTTACACTATTACTTAGGATCTTATTTACAATATCTCTTCAAATGAATAAGATATGACACTACCCAAAACCCGTGGCTAGAGTTAGAACAAGCAGAATGTAAAGAAATTATTATATCTGATCTCCCATCACTCACAAAAAATTAAACAACATAATCTATTTACAAATACAATGATCAAAACAACTCTTAACGCTTGGTGGCAAACTAATACGCTGATAAATCATGAGCTCACTCCACATATCAACTCACCTATATGGAATAACACAGACATTACTATCAACCATAGTCCGCTCAACAATACCAAATGGAAGGAGAAAGGCACCACACATTTAATTCACCTGTTTCCGGGTAACACATTCATCACATTTCACAAACTAATGCAGACATTTAATCTAGGAAAAGAACAATACTATTACTATCTACAAATCAGAAATTCTATTAAAACTACAACTGGAATCAAAGATATTGCACCCCCCCCCCACAATCTTAAAACATATTAATACAATTAGGTAGTAATCAAGTAAAGTTGCTAACAAAACTATATACTTTAATATCATCTATAGACACAAACACATCAGCTCCAGTTAAACAATGGGAGAAAGACATCAATATACAAACAGATGAGAAATAGTTTTATTTTAAGCACTTACACACAAATATCCAACTAATTCAGTATAAAGTTATACATAGAACACACATTACACAACAAAAGATGTTTAAAATGGGCCTGGAAACTCCTGACAGATGTACCAATTGCAACTTAAATACACAGGACTCACACCTTCATGCAATTTGGTTATGCCCACCAGTCCCAATGCTCCCTGTACTATGCCTCTTGGGCGATACCTCTTAAATTAACCCATCTTTTAGACATTCAACACCCTTACTCATGTCTCTAGCTGTTGCCAAGAAAACTATATTACTAAACTGGAAAAATAAAACCCAAATATCAGTTACACAATGGCTACATTTGTTAAGGGAACATATCATTTAAGAACAACATACATCAAAAACACAAATCTAGTTATTAAAATTTAATATAACATTCAGTCCCCTGTTTTTAGCATTACATATTGAATTAATCTAGTTTGTTGAGCTGATGTCCCAAATTGATTCAAGGGATGTAAACACAAACTGTCTCTACAATAGAAGAATGAAAAATAAGTTTTGATTATATGATTTATCAATTAATTATAGATATTTAGAATGTATATGTACTGGACTATAAAATTATATTATAATTATATGATAACGGACTATGAGAATGTCCTATTTTCCTGTTTTTATTTTATTTATTTACTGTTATTATTATAATTTTTTTGCATACTGCTACCAATATTAAGTTATAAATACTATTATTAATGTAGACTATTATAAATATAGATGTAAGTGGTGGTTGTAGTGGTTACAGTATAGATATTAGAAATGTATACTTGTTTATTTATTTGTCATATAAGTGCATTATCACGGATGATCCATGGACACTCTGAGTGCTGCTGGTGCAATGTCATTTTCGGTGGGCCTGACCGATGCACCCTGTTTGAGTGAACACTATTTACTGCTCCTTGCCTTGGGTCCCCCTTTCAGATCTCACTTAATGTGACAGAAAAAAGTATAATCTGGACTGGAAGAGGTGTCTCTCGTTGGGGAGCTAACTAGTGAATACCAGCATTTCAGCCCCAGACTATAACTTCAAAAAGGAATCATTTGATGCAAACATAAGAACATCTCGACTATAAACAGCAGAAGATTAGGAACCATTAGGAAAAGGTCGGCAACTACCTTGGGCCCCGAGCTACCAAGGGACCCCAAAACGCAGAGGTGTACTTGGTGAGCTGCAACTTTTTGCCCCTGATAATAATCAAGATTCCCAGAAGTATCTACATTTTGTTTAATTAGATATTCTATTTAATCATCTTTGTGTTTTTCAGTATATTCCTATAAAAAGTTTTAACGTTATTGTTACATCTGCATGAATGCAGTTTGTATAATATCAGAGTGTAATCTCAGGTACCGCTTTAGTCCGCTGAAATGTCTGCCCAGCCCCACTAAAGACTGTCATTTATTCCCCAATCTGTACACGAATTCGTGATCGTTTTAGTCTCATTTAAATCTCATGTTGTAAAACGGTGGCATGCTTCGGCTCTGTGCTGTATTTTACTATTATTTAGCTCATTTAATGTATTTAAATTCCACATCCACTAGACAGAGTAGAGCAAACGTCTAAGTACAAGATGTGTACATTAACTGACAGATGACAACTGTGTAGTTCATTAATTAAAAAACAAATTACGTCATGTAATGCAGGAGTAATAGACATCACAGTTACATCACTGCAAGCTGACATTTTTACCATATAAATTTAAAAATAAGATATCATCTGTAATTATTTTTATGGTTCGTTGACTAATTTCAATCGTGTGTGTGTGTGTGTGTGGTGTATATATATATAAACATATATATATATATATATAAATGAATGAATAAATAAATAAATAAATAAAGAGAGAGAGAGAGAGAGAGAGAGAGAGAGAGAGAGAGAGAGAGAGAGAGAGAGAGAGAGAGAGAGAAAGTATGAAAATAGAGCTGCAATACTTTGAAATTACTCAACCAAAAAGTCTAACCTAATTTTAAAAGGGTATGCTTAAATGCTCATTATATCTAAAAATACGCTGTATAATAATAATAGTATACACCTACTATTAGAAATCGTCTTGATGCTGTATAAAACTATTTCATTATTAAGTATAATTATTATCTATTTCTCTTCACCAAAGAAATTGAATTAATAATAATCAACATTACAACTCATGAAATTATGGATTGAACTAATCTCTTTAACAGTTTAACAGTATGTATCATAACTGTATTACTGAAAAAAACTTTAATAATAAATAAACTTAACCCTCTATGCATTTATTGCACATGTCCTTATGTACAATTGATCAAACTTTCAGAATAGGATGTTGTGAACCAAAGAATCATACAACTCCCTTGACTAATTCTAGCCCTAAGATACCCCATAAGACTAAATTTACAACAAAAGGTAGCCTTCAACATATCAGCAAACTATACATGTCTTGCCATAGAGATTCCCTGCTGATCTTAGGTCAGCAGCAACAGTTGGTATACAATCACTATAGTTTATAGGTTGTTATTGATTTGTTGCAGGTAACATGCATGATTTTATTAAACTATACACACAATTATACATTTTTGTCACCATAAAGGCACAGTAAAAAATGTCTATGCTGGAAATCTTCACAGTAACAAAACAGAGATTTTGCAAAGGGTTGCATTCTTAGTTCATGAAGTGAAGAGTTTTGAATACTGCATGTTATTCATGTTGAATGTTATTTAGTTAGGCTGTGTGTTTAAATGGTACCAGTGTGACTTTTGATTTAAAATATATAAATTTTATATTCTAATACGTACATCAACAAATGAATACATTTTAATTGATATGAAAAATGAATCTATCTTCACTGCAAAAAATCACTTTCTTACTTAGTATTTTTGTGTTGTTTTCAGGAAAAAATATCAACAAAAAAAATTAATTAAGATGTATTGTCTTGATGAGCAAAATGACCTAGGAAAATAAGTATAGATATAAGTAATAAATATAAACTTTAAGTAAATTAGTGCTTAAAACAAGCAAAAAAATCTGCCAATAGAATAAGAACATTTTTCTTTAAATAAGTTTACTTTTTTCATAAACACTATAAATACTAAGTAAGAAAGTCATTTTTTTTTTTGCAGTGTTAGATACACATGAAGTACACTTAAGTACAGTAGAACCCCGATACACTTTTTACTTAGCTTATCACTACATAATAATATACTGTAATGCAGATGTAATTAGGAAGTCACTACATGTATTTAAGCTATGTACAGGTGAGTTTATATAAACTAAGGTACAGATAGATAAGGTAAGTAGATACAAATTAAGTAGACTCAAGCACAATACCTGATAATGCAGATCTTGGTGGGTAATTGATCTGTTTATGTTTTCCCTTGCAGGCAGCTTTTCCTGAACAGGTATAACATATCTTGACAGAGAGACAGGAAAATATATAATCGTGCTGTTTGGATTTTTCTCTTTTAAGACAAGATTTTGTTCTTCTGATGTAGCAGTGTTTTAAGAAAATAAAAAAATAATAACAAATCTGAATCTCCCTGTTACTCTTAACAGCATGTAATAGTTACAACAGTAGGCAACTGAATGTATAAATGTATCATGTGTAAACAGAGGCTGCTTCATACCTTAGTAACATACTAAGTATTTTCTTATATTGGTACATTGTGTCAAGTCTGTAACACATGTAACAGGTTATTTTGGGTACATCAATTCAATAGCTGTGTAACCAACTCAGCATCTTACATATGTACATGTAATAAATATCCAAATACAATAATACTGTCTATATATATATGACTGTAAAACCTGCCAATCAATATTAGAGTGCCACCTTCAGGCTGAATTACGCAAGGACAGCAAACCTCTGCCGACTGTTCTGTACAGTATGTGTTCAGTTATCTGAATGTAAAACTTAGATTTTGTTGTACCTATAGTTTGTATTGTATTGCTTGGTAAGTTTCCTTTCCTACCTCCCTTGCAGTGTTTTCCCGAGTGTTGTCAACCTTTACTGTTCTGAGCCTCACCATAGAATGACCAAACACACTGCAAACAGCGCTTTATGAGAGCAGCGTTCTCTATGACATCACCAATTATAAATGTGATGTCATCTGGAGAGAGAGAGAGAAAAAAGAAAAGAAATCTGGTTTAAAGCGGCTCAGCGTAGTTCAAAAATGAATCCTATAGAATGCAGTTTTATTTCTTGTAAAATAATTACATGGTATTTATTTGTCTAGGAGAAAACTATTTTACAACACTAGTAAGTTAACCCCTTATGCCTCTGTTATTTTCTGCACCGTGTGCAGAAGACTTTCCCCCCTTTTAGGCTTTTTTTTAGAATAGAGGCCAGTAATGTCCACGAGGCACACTTCCCTTGCGAAAATAAACCATGCTTTTTTGTGGTAAAAGTGTGGTAAAAATCATAATTTTTACTAAAGAAACCATGTTTTTTTAACTGTAGTAAAACCAAAATTCATCAACAACTATTTCTTCAGTTCGCGGTTATATGTAGTTTCTGTAAAGGTTAACTATGACTTATCTGCATTTTGCGAGAGTTAATTAGAAAGGAGAATTCGGTTGTCACTGCAGTAAATTACCGCAGTGAAAACAGTTCGCGCTATTTATCAAAACATACAAGACAGCAAAATATATACGTCCATCTTAAAGTGTAACGTTAACTTACTTACCAAAGGCGGATGCATGGTCACTTAGTAAAAACAGCTTCAACTCCCCACTCATATACGTTATACATAAGATTTTCAAACGCAAGCTCCATAAGCTGATGATGACAAACCGCTAACATTACTGCATGCATACTGTATGCTTACTGTAACAATTGTATATAATTTATATCTACCATATATCAAATTACAACCAAACTGGATATTCAAATTTTAATAAACAGGGCAGCTAACGTTACTAAAAACAAAATAAAAAATATTGAAGGGTGCGTGCACTTGGAGACTTGCTATTGGCTGTTGTATTTGAATAAATAATGAGTTGAGTCTTAGAAAGGATTATAGGTGCTATTTTGGGAATCATTTTAACTATAAATATAATTGTTTAACATTATTATGTTATATTATTACGTTTAATGTAATAATGCGCTGGATTTTCTGATTTATATTCTTAAAATGTATTTTTTTTAAGTTACCGTTTTAGAGATTGGTAGTACTTTTCTGATGAGTTAAGTACTTCTGAAGAGCTCAGAGCTGTAAGTACACAAATGGAGTTATTTTTATATTTGCAGATCACGTCTCATCAGCTCTGGGCTGGTGCTTCACAAAAACGATTGTTAGATAATGTTTTTCTGTCGCGGAGAGGGATTTTTGCTTAAACACGTATATATTTTGACACACACGAGCACTTCTATCGGGTAACCTTATGCCGAGCCTTTGACTGTGAAACGTGCTGCGTCTCATTGTATTACACTAACGCAAGAAATGATGATAGACTTCTGCTGCGCGCACATTAAAAGTTAACGCATACAAACATTAAAATCATAACGTGTAAATTGACCTTGACAAAAACAGCAGCACTCGCAAAGGGGCCATGAATTTGTCGATTTTATTGTTTTATACTGTTGTCTGAGGTCTAACGTTACTTATGATGTTCGCGTGGTTTTTACATTCAAAAACCTCAAAAGCAATAAGTAATAGGCTATATTGTTATATGATAAAAAAGCTTTGTTGAGTGTTGATCCTTTCAAACGCAACTTGCCTAAATCTAAATTATACAACACTAACGTTAGGCATCAAAATCTAAATTGCGGCTGGTAACTTAAGTCCTTCTTAAATCACTAACTTTGTATATTTCAACCGTTATATTACAGTCGTATTGTTAAGTGTTGCACCTTTATTAATCGTTTAATGTTTTTTAGTAAATTAAAACAGTCAAACATACATGTTTAAACACGGATGTTACAACATCTCTTACAAAAGCAATAGTGAAACGCAGTAACGTTAAATAAAGTATCTTAAATAACGTAAAATGTTTAACTTACTGTATACTGCTGTGTCATTTTTGTCGGATCCAATATTAGTGATACTGGGTTGTTTAATCACAGTCTCTCTGCGAATCCAGCATCGACTTTTGGCTTCTTTACAAATTAATCCGCGGTACACAAAGTAAACAAACACTCCCCACGCGAGCTGGAACTTCTTGAAAGACAAACTTTAAACACGCATTCCTAATGTTATGTTCCGAGCCTTCGAGTTAAGGTATACAGCGTCTGTGTTGTTCCCAGGTTCTTCGAAGACTCCGTTTCCATGGTTACTCATAACAAATCACCGCGTCAAAATAAAAGTCTGTCAGGAAAGCTGTGGGCGGGGCTACAAAAGTGGTTGTTGTATTTTATTGTATTTTTTTATTATTATTTTTTTATTTCTCTTTTTTTCTTTAAAGTGTATTTATTTAACTGTTATGTATAATCCTTTATGCTTACAATGTTGCTACATGATGCTTTGATTGTACAATTTTTAATACAAATAAAGCACAATCGTTTTAAAAAAATTATTTGGGTTTAAGGAGGTGTTTCAATTCTACTCTGACATCATATTCGGCACATTCCCGAACCAACCATTTTCTTGGCTTGGTGCCAAAAACTTTTATTTTATTATTATTATTTTATTTTATTCTTATTATATTTCAGTAAAGAGGACGTTTTTAGTTTTGAAACATGCAGGGTGTTCATTTAAGTATGATGACCTCTTATATAACAAATTATCAAGTTAAAATTGACTGTTTGATTCACCGCTCCTTTTGGTCGCTGATGCAAGCATTTTAGGCGCAGTCTGGAACCACGCCAAATATTGGGGGAGGGGGGCATGTGTCGTTTTGATTATTTGGGGGGGCATGTTCTAGTTCTTTTATTTATGGAGCACATTTAAAAGTTTTCACCAGACTGACCAAAGTGCTATACAGAATAAACATTTTTAAGAGTTAAATCAAGTCCAAAGAAACACATAAACACAAAAAATACGAATCAAGAAGAAAGTAAAACACATTTAAGCAAGACACAGAATGTAATAAATAGTAGATTTCTGTATGTCATTTGACAAAAGCTAAGGGAAACAAATGTTTTTTTTTTTTTTAAATGTATAAATACATAAAGATGGAGCAGCTCTGAGGTGTGTTGGCAGGCTGTTCCACAAGGGCCCATGACAGAAAGGCTTTATCTCTGTTTTAACCTTGCAGAGGGAACCATGAGAAGTTTTGGTTATCAGATCTTAAGTCTCTAGAAGGGATGTATGGAAGTTGTAGTCCAGATAATTAACTTGGGGACAGATTATGTATTTATAAACAATTAATTAATTTTAAAATTAATCCCACTAATCAAGTTGCACTATTTCCTTCTCTCTACCATAACAAACATGTCTTAAAAACAAAAACAAAAGATATAGCAAGCAAAAAAAAACTGAATAAGAGTCAAGAGTCAAGTTCAACTAATCAATGATCACAATAATGGTGATTTTAAACGAAACAGCCAACATCTAAATCTAAGTTAAGAAAATTACTCTTCAAGATGTAAAATCCAATTTTAGGTTTCAGACAAAGATGGTGAGAAAGAGGATAACAGAACTTTTAATTCTGCTTCAGTGTTACTTTTTAATATTCTGTAAGATTGGGACAATATATACATCCAGCAGTGTTTATTTAACTCTGGGGATTTTTCTGTGTGAGGGCTTCCTGGGGGCTAAGTGAGGGCTGCCCGTGCAGGGCCAGCGCTTAGGGGCCAACGTTTTGCCAATGAGCAAACCTGTGACATCGTAGGCTTGCTTGCAGGGTTCATGGTTATATAGAACTGGTTAATCTATACACAAGTTTATCTTTACAGAGACTGAGGGAAGGGCCATTTGATTTGACATCTCTAGTTTACCAAACACAGAGAGAACATGCAAACTCTACACAGAAAGACTTCCAGCTGGGGCTCCAACCGAGGACCTTGTTGCTACCACTTACCTTAAAAAAAAGTAAATTGAATGAATTATTTTTTTAGTGTATTTGAAGTATACACCGTAATGCAACAATGCACTTTCAATAAACTTATACTACTGTATAGGTACACTGATAGGCCTATATCATACTTGTCAAATGTAGTATGTTATCTAGAAATACAACACATTGATTATTATCAATTATAAATATCTGGATCAAAAGAAATTATCGGACTGTAGTCTGAAGTAGGATATAACTCTTTTGGCCAAAAGTATTAGTATCCTAAAATTTAAGAGCAGTATCTTTTTAGAGACTTCAGATATGAGCATGAACAACAAACAACATCATGTGTGATATGAACCAGACTTTATTGAATAGACTAAACACATACTATTCTAACATATACACACAAACATGCAGTTCAGCATTGGAAGAAAGTAACAGTTTAAACAGAGAAAATAATAAAACACAAAGGTATGGCAGTATTTGTACTACAGCAGAAATAAAACCTGAAACAAACCATTGGTTACTTACTTAACATCGGTTAACAAAACCAAGTATGATTTGCATGTCTGGCCCATTACAAGAAAGTGTCCTGATGATGTATGGCTGTGATGTGAGGCTCCTTCAGGGGTAGGAAACGTCGGTCCTGGAGTGCCGATGTCCTGCAGAGTTTAGCTCCAGCTCTTATCAAGCACACCTGAACAACCTATCAAGGTCTAAAGCAGGGATCTCCAACTTTTTTGTGAGCAAGGGCTACCATAATGGATAAACAACTGGTGGTCTACTAAAAACTTTTTTGTTTTAATTGTTGATTTTATTTTATTTTACTTGCTGATATGTTTTATCATTGTTTAAATATTAACATACATAAAAGAAGCCAAGCTAATATAAAATATGTAATATATAGTCACCCAAAAACCAGAGGTAGGCGAGGTTTTCTCAGGCTTGGAGCTAAAATCTGCAGGACATCGGCACTCCAGGACCGACGTTGCCTACCCCTAGTTAATCTTGGCAGGAAGCTTTATTGATGAGAGAGAAAGGCAGATCGTTGCAGATGATCTTTGGTAAATTAAAAGACAAAATGCAGCCTGGCACAAGCATAGAGGTCCAATGAAATCAAATCTATTGCGGTCACAGATTAGAAAATAATGAGCACTGATCAGAACTTTAAACACATTTAAAATTATATTGCGAACATGAATGCAAAGTTCTCCAAATCACATACAAGGTAATGTTTTATTTGTTTAAATTATTCATTTTTTTCTTCTCTATATTTTCTACTCATATTTTTTGTATGCTTATGCAGTTTTTCCACATTCTGCACTTGCCTTTTCCAATTATTACTACGGTAGTCTTGCGTAGCCTAATCTTAGCTTCAGATGTCATGCATATGACACTTTCTGATAACCTTTAAGCAAATTTCAAAGTCGTCCTCTGATTGGTTGAATTATACAGGATTTCCAGGAGATATGTGCGTGTCGTGATCTTTAACGGTCCGCCCGGACACCATCCCTGCGGCACTTTATAGTTGCAGTTAGAGTAATGTAAATCAGGGGTGTGCTTGCATTGGTCCACTAGTTCTAGATTAACAGCTCCACCTCTTCTAGCCAATCAGTCGAAGGGGAGTTGACGTCACTCCAATGCAACTCATGGCTGCTGTGCTGTGCTCATGATGCTCCCAAAGAAAGAAAGTATTCACCTTATTTTCCACGACAACAAGGGCGGCGCCATTGCGCTCATATTGTCAACGTACTTCCGGCTGCATATGATGAGCAGCTGAGGCAGTGGCTTTTTAAACCTAAAAAGCTCACTTAAGCGCCTTTATGTTTGTTTCTTACCAATTTTAACGGACGGGGAGCCGACTGAGGAACACCCTAATCCCAAGTAATGGTTCGACTACGATGTTCCGGTAACTTTAAACCACGCCGGGTGTTGAAAAGGTGGTCAGTTTCAGGTAAGCTATCTTAGCTTAATGTGCTCTTTCGCCTAACGTTATAGATTTGTGATGTCCGTTCTACGAATAAACTTAAGATCAGTAACGTTAGTTTATAAAATGCAATTATTTTGAATGATTTTCATTGCCCACCTATATTTTTAGATTTAAGATAAGACAACAATATATTATAGTACAACATTTTTACAGTAGCTCACGTGATTCATACAAGTTACAGAGATTTCAGATGCTAGGAGGTTTCTCATTCAGATATTGATGATAATGACATATTAAACGACATATTATTTAACACTGAAGTTAGAGGTTGTGTGTATAATGTTAATGTCTCTTTTTAATGCATCTCTCTCTCACACACTGTTCTGTTTAAGTATGGGTACCATTATATATTAATTCTCATGATGCAAGTTTATTTTAAATACTAACATAAAAATGTTTATGGTTATATTATTTTCACAGATGCATTGATGTTTAGGGATGCAATGGACAACTGTGAGGATGATATACAATCAACATGTTCCTAAACTGTGATGCAGAAACACAATGGGAGGATCAATCCGTCTCTGAACACAACTACACTTTAAAATCACAACTCAACCTGAAGCAACCTACATCTGATATGGGAAAACAACCTTGCGGTTTCCCGGACAGGGCTTATGCTGGTCCCAGGCTAAAATGCTTATTTGAGCTATGATGATAATTAAAAAACACCATGTACTGACATACCTCAACATATATGAGTGCCATTGTTTTGTCACAAGATGTGGTTTGTTTGTAAAAACTAAAATGTCCTAATATAATTAAGGCCTAGTCCTGTAAACTCTGTCCGAGAAACTGCTTCAAAGCTTCTGCTTCATGTGTTGAGCTGGCACAAATGTACATATCTCTGCTGAGAAACAACCATCTTTGTCAGCTTTACACAGGGTTGATATTGCATGCATTACACAGTCGCTAAGCACATCACCAGTACATACAACAACAGCTTCCAGATAAACACTTGGGATCAGCTCCTGATGACTCTGATAAAGCTGCATCTTAATTCATTGCAGGGTGGTCTTGCTGAAAAGTTAGTTGTTTCTTAGTCCATAGTTATTTTTTATAAACCTTTACAATTTGACCTGATTTTACCTGTTGTAAAGTTACATTTAAACCTTCATATGTGATCAGATGTCATGCAGTGATATTAAACATTTACAATGTGATCAGATGTTGTGCAGTTATATTAAACATTTACAGTGTGATCAGATATTATCTGTAAGGAATTTCTTAAACCATATGTGAGCTTTGTAGATTCCACTTAAAAGGATTTAAGTCTCGTGATTTGAAGGAATAAGTGTTGGCAAGTTTGCAAATGAATTCTATCATAGTACATTACCACATAAAAACGAAATAGTTATTGGACTGGCTAAGGTGCACATTTGCTTTAAAAAAGACGAAATCACTGTGTAAATATTGGTAAGCATAATTACTTTAATAATGCTGCTCCATCAACTCCTTCTGACACGACGAGTAATAAAATATGTCCCATAGGTTTCTTGCCGCGGCCGCTTCATATCGTCTAACCACGAGACGATTGATGGGACATTATAAGACTATCCGAGCGTCGTATCAAGTTTTCTCCGTGCTCCTAATTCAAAACATTTACAGCAGTTGCGATATTTGTCATTTCGCTAAAGTTATAGTGAACTACAAACAATCTTCTAACCACCAAACTAGCTACCGAATGCACTGTGCCATATTAGCAGCGGAAGTCGGTTGACAAAATGCGGAAGAGCGAAGAATTGAAAAGGGGCGTGGCGGAATAAACTTAATAGAATTTTCCATTGCCACACAGCTGAAATCCGAATGTTGTCATTGACAACAACACAGAATAATGCACAATCACAAGAGTAATCATCAAATCCTTTTAACGGTTTATTTTAAAAACTTTGTGTCTTCCATACTGAATTAAAACCAACATATGAAATTTAATTAAGGAAATGCATCAGAAATGTTGGACAATAAATATATAACATGAATATAAAGGGGTGGTTTCCCGGACAAGGGTTAGTTTAAACCAGGACTAGGCATCAGTTTAATAAGGAAATATAACTAGTTTTAACAAACATGCCTTACTAAAAACATTAATTGTGTGCATTTTGAGTTCAAACAAAGGGCACTGATGTATTTTATGATATGTCAGTGCCAGTTGCTTTCAGTTTGGACAGCTCTTACATTTATTTTAGTCTATTTTGACGTCATCCACCTGTCTTTTCTTACGGCGCCCCATGTAGTCGAACAAACCTACAGCTTCCGCCTCTGCTTGTACCACGTGACCTCTGCAACCTCACACGCAAACACTTCCAGAATGTTATTATTGTTACTTGACAGACTTTCTATGTTCCATAATATTAAGAGGAAGCATTAAAATGTAACTTCATGTTGTAAGTATGTTTTAACATACGGAGGTACATCGAATGAATGACCAGATGCACATTGGGATTTGTAGTTCTTCTTCCTCTGATCGTTTTTAGGTTTGTCTGTGAGGGTTTTATAGGATTTTGGAGGCATCAACGCATAATGTCGTCTCTTTCAACTCGCTAAATTGTTCATATAAGAGATAAGGGCAAAGTGAAGCTTCGTTTTCCAGACTGATCTGGAACTTTCTATCCGCAGCCCATCCCCGCCCTCACTTCACCCACAATCCTCCGCGGCACGCCGGGGTCCATTCTTCTCCACCGTTCAACATGTTCATGCCGGAGGGTCCGTTAAGCGTGTTCGGCCAAAGAACGAGCGGCGAGTCCGTTCGGAGTCAAAATGGTAAGTCCGGTTGTGGTTATATTCGCTCATAAAAACAAAGCGACGGGCGCGGAAAACCGCCCTGGTGTGACGTTATTATAACGGAAGAGGTGCTGCGCGTGAGGCCGGCATCTCGTAAAGCACGTGCGGCTTAGCGCAATCGGAAAGCGTTTATTCACAATATAAACATTACACAACATTGTAGGCAATACATAATTACTTGGGTATGAATATACAAAAACAATGAATGTAACGTACAGTAATATGCATGCTAATGCAGGGCACATCAAGCGCTCATGTCCTGATATGATTCATCTACATTTGCAGTCATGGCCGCTGCATCCATCGCAAACATTGTGAAGAGCTCTCTCGGACCTGTCGGACTCGACAAGATGTTAGTGGATGACATCGGTGTAAGTGCCTATGTGACGATTTGTCCCCGCTTTTTATTTAAATCAAAATGGCGTAGACATTATTAAGCTTTTTTCTACTGTGTGTGTATGAATTTCAGGATGTGACCATAACCAATGATGGTGCCACCATTCTGAAGCTCTTGGAGGTGGAGCACCCAGCAGCAAAGGTCCTTTGTGAACTTGCAGAACTGCAGGATAAGGAGGTTGGAGATGGCACGACATCAGTGGTAAGATGTTTGCTCATCCACTGCATAATGTGAAGTGATACTCTGTGCTGTTGGATATAACTGAGAGGATACATGTTTCTGAAGCTTTGTGATGACTTGACATGTTTGCTTGAGGAATAACACTGTAATATTTATATCTTATTTTAAAATTAAATAATGTGAGGTGGTGAGGTATACTGGTTGAAGCGGCTGGCTATGTAATGTGCCTTTTAGCAATAATAACTTATTCCTGAGTAACGTTACCTGCAAGTTCACCCTGAAATGTGGGGTGGTGATTTTTTTTAACTTATATCTGTTTTTTTGGAAGCCATATGACCATCACATGTTCACTTAGACATTGCATTAGGTCTGAATTCAGACAATGAAATAATGGAAGGCAAACATCGATTACCTTATGTTTTTTTCTTATGTGACAAAATATAGCACAAAAAAACTGTCTGGATCAAGAAATAACAAAAGCAGCATTTTGGTGGAGGTGGGCTTTGGAGGGAGGGTCAGATATTGTGCTTTCAACGATTATTTGCTATGGCTAACCTCTAGTAAATTGCCTATTTTACCTTTAAAAAATGGATATTACTTTACCCATTATTTTGTCAATCCGCAATTAGCCATTAAAAAGTCATGAAAGCCAACACGTTTAAAAAAGTAAATGCTCTAAAAACCTTGGCTAACTTAGCAGTTATTATTTTCCTGTTACGCTGGATTCACATGTGGCATTAGCGTTGACACTTGACGGAGGGAGTGTCTGAAGTGTGGCCTTGACGCGATCGCCATTCACAGTGGCCACAACACAAAAAACTGATTTTGTTTTGACAGCTAATATACTAAAAAGAGAGTGGTCACATAGGACACAGTGATTATCCACCGCAATGATTAATCTTAAATTTTTATGCTACTCTGAGTCTGTTCTCTGCTCTTGCATAAATGTAATTGGCTAGCGTCTGCACTAGGTTATTCGCACAAGGCGATCTGATTGGCTAAAGCCTGCTTTGGTGCTTGAAAGTTGAGATTTTCAAGTTCTGCCGCGAGCAATGCCTGTGAAGCGACACAGGCGGATCCACAATTCAGTTCGGCAACGCGCTACATCTCCCATTTAAGTAAATGAGAAGTGTTAATGCTGACGCCTCATGTGAATTGAGCATTATAATACCTTGTGTCTGGTCTTTATCCAGATGTGTGACTTTGCTAACTTCCACTTAATGCAAGATTAGCCAGTATTATCCCTGCTCACTGACATGTTTGTGTAGGTGATCATTGCTGCTGAACTTCTAAAGAGCGCAGATGAACTGGTGAAACAGAAGATCCACCCCACCTCCGTCATCAGCGGATACAGGCTGGCCTGCAAGTAGGAGTCACTTTCCATGCTAACGTGTAGTACTGTTTGTCTAAGGCTGATTTATCGAGCCGTTTGAAAGAAACTGACTGTTTCTGATTCACAGGGAAGCAGTGAGGTACATCAATGAGAATCTGACCATCAGCACAGATGACCTGGGCAGAGAGTGTCTTATTAATGCTGCTAAGACTTCCATGTCTTCCAAGATCATCGGAGTGTATCCTTTATTCAATTATGTTGTCGACATTGCTTTCAAAGAAACAAGTTTTTGGCCAGATTTGTCCTGCGTTGGAAATTATAATAATAGTTTCGAATCACTGTTGGCTTACCTTTTATTATGGTTTATCTTCAGTTTGAGAACAGTGTGAACTGCTTTTTTTTGCGAGCGAATGCGTACAGTCGACCGCACCTTCTTGCAAAATATACTAAATTTGACTTGGACAAATTGCAATACCTCTCCTGCCCTACATACTACTATACGCGCATGTGTGACCTATACATACAAACTACTTGCGGTTATAAAAATCTGGCATACGCTGTACCCTGACTCCCATGTACATGTAAAAAATGAAATATACCCAGGCCTTAAGGCAACATTTGTCCTTAGGCCAAATATTCCATTTCATAAATTTTGTCTAGTCACTGTGTGGGTTTTCATTACCCTTTGAAAATTGCAAATAGATATAGCAAATTGAAAATGCGCCCAATGGAAACATGGCAATTTCGTGTAAACTCTCATATATTTGCACCGTTCTATAAATATGGCGTGGTATGTTTGGTTGGGGGAGAAGACATAAGAGTAGTAATGGGGAAATGAATAAAGCACTGATACTTCCCTTAGGGGCCAGTCACACCAATAGCGTTTATGGCAGTTGCAGGCGCCTTTTTTGAATGATATTCTATGGGCAGGGCGCGTTTGCGCGCTGTTTATGCGCGCCGAGCGCCTTGCGGTTTTTTGCCGCCTGCCGCGCACGCGTTTTTGAAGGAGCGCTGAGAGCGGAGAAGCGCCCGACGTCATTCGTGTCTTTCCATTGTCCAATCGAATGAGGGGAGAGGCGGGCCTTACGTTGTGGCGAGGGAAGTTTACAGTTGCTTTGAAGAACCGGACTCCACTCGCTCACTCTCTCCTGCGTGTTTGTGCACCTCTCATCCTCAAACAAGGTCAGAGCAAGCGTCCTCTTTTTAAAGTTTCTGCTGATATGACAGTTAACAGCAAAAGAGCGCTCACGCTTCAATATTTGATTGACAAGACAGCTGACTCGGTGGTTGCTTAGCAATATGAAAAGCCGCGTCGCACTGCTCTTTTTTTAAAAAAGGCAGTGCGTCGCGCCTTGCGTTTGCAAGCGTTTAAAGCGCTTTTGGTGTGACTGAAGCCTTACTGTTTCAAACAATGATTCAGAGCCTCAAAGAGGGTGTTGAAAACAGCACCATCTTTTGGTTAATAAATCATATAGCAGACACTTTTGGAAAAAGCTCCGTCAATGAAGCAAAAAGCTGACGAATGTTAATATTATGTGTACAAATAAAGCTTTGACAACGTGTGTGAATGATCAATATAATAAATGTAGGCTATTTACACTCATTCAAGTGTGGAAATAAATTCCAGTCTGAGTTAATATTCATATGATTCGATACTGTACTTTGTTGAATAATGTTTACACGCACAAGTATATGAATATACATTACTATCTATACAGTAATGTCGAATAAAATGCAAATAACTGCTCAAAAACCTTTGGGGTTCTGAGATGCAACGCGAAGCGCACATGTGACTGAGCAGAAAGTGAAGCTTCGTTTGTCATTGGTCTCGTGATTTTAACGTTAACACAAGCTTCGAAGCGCTTTTCATGGCGCCGTATGAAGTCAAACACACCTGTCTCCATGGTTTTTAGCATGACCTATTGCGAGACAATAAAATAACATTTCAGTCACATAACATCGGTTAATGGAAACATGCATGGGGTAAATGTCACTCTTATGCTGTTTGACTGTCCTTTTTTATGAAATATGTCACATAGAAAAAAATAAGTAGTAATAAGTGAAGGCATTAATAAAGCCTGATTAGGTTTAAATCAGATTAGGTTTAATTATCAGTAAAGAAGATGATGGTCCTTAACATTCTGGCAGTGATGCAGATTTCTTTGCAAACATCGTGGTGGATGCAGCCCTGGCTGTGAAGTTTGTTGATGGTAAAGGTGTGGCTCGCTATCCCATCAACTCTGTGAATGTCTTGAAGGCCCACGGACGCAGTCAGAAAGAGAGTTTCCTTGTCAATGGATATGCTCTTAACTGCACCGTCGGATCACAAGGTATGTCCGTGTTGTTTACATTTTTATATTTGTGTGCACAGTATTTTTCACCATTGATGTGTTAAACTGATTAACACTGACACATCCTGTACGTTCAGGCATGGTGAAGCGTGTGTCCAACGCTAAGATAGCCTGTCTGGACTTCAGCCTGCAGAAGACCAAGATGAAGCTAGGTGTTCAGGTTGTCATCAATGATCCAGACAAGCTTGATCAAATCAGACAGAGGTGAGATCAGACTCGGACGTAAAATAAAAGGAAATGTCCCATTTTCATTGCTGCCACACTATCAGTGGTGTGTGTAGTTATACGCGTGGGATAAAGTAACCTCAGCCCAAAGTCATTGTTAGACACAGATGCTCATGTGCATCTTGTTTTATCTTTGGGCTGTACATTACATCTTCATGTCAGCTGGCATAAACAAGCTCTTGTTACACAAGATTTAAGAAATGTATTGATAGATTAACTTTGAGGAAACTTCTTAATAGTGGAATTATGTTAATCGGTTGACACATTTATGCTGTTGCACAGTTTATGCCACCAAGTTCAGCTCAGACCCCCGGTTTGTTTAATTATTTATACATTTCGTTCACGCCTTGTGTTTGTTTTGTAGGGAATCGGACATCACTAAGGAACGCATTCAGAAGATCCTGGCATCAGGGGCAAATGTAATCCTAACTACAGGAGGAATTGATGATATGTGTTTGAAGTATTTTGTGGATGTTGGAGCTATGGCAGTGAGGAGAGTGCTGAAGAGGGACCTTAAACGCATCGCCAAATCAACTGGAGGTCGGTGGCTTGCATTTGTTTTGTCAACTTTTAAAGAAGAAAAATGAATAATTTTTATGAATTTTGATTTTGTTCTGTCTTTGTGAAAGTGTAATGTGATCGCAACAGTAACTTAAATTATAAATTAACAGTAATTATTAAATTTAATTATTAAGTTGTTGGGTACAGTTTTGGTCATTTTATTTCATTTGACTTTAATCTACATAAAGAAAATAAGTTCAAGAAACTAGAAATTTTGTGTTTCAAAATGACATGGTGATAGAAAGGTTAAAGGTATGAATTGAAGCTTTAAAGTGATGGTTCACCCAAAAATGAAAATTCTGTCATACTCGCCCTTAAGTTTTTAAAACCATTTTACCTTTTTATTCTGTTAAACATAAAGGTGAGTAAAAAGTAGGGATGTAAATCGAACAGTTCATTGCGATTCGATGCGAAATTGATTTTTCCACCAGTGATGTGACTTACATCGAGTGCTTTTTCGATGCGATTACGATTTGATTTGATCCGATTTGATTAATTTATCAATATTTTATATTACGTGCCTTGTTAAGCAGCTACATTTGCTTAGAAATGCAACCAAAATATATAAAGTGAAAATTTAATACAACTCTTTGAAAAGGCACAATCTTTGTCCTAATTGAAACATTTACAACAACAAGCTAACAAAAATACACTTTTTTTTAAATAAAGAAAAATGAATAATGAGAGGCAAAATGTCACACAAAATCAAGCTTATGATGGCAACAGTCAAAGTCTTTCAGTTTTTTGTGCCAAAATGTGCAATCACAGAGGTAGTTTTAGAAAAAAAAAAATTAAATTGAGAAATAAATTAATATAAAAAAATAAAGCCGTTAAACTTAAGCATTTGATCTGTCACACAACATCTGATCTAACAGTTAGATAAAAATAAACAAAAAAGCACGCTTTGGCGGAAATGCGTAGATGGACGTTACGTCAAGGATTGAAGACATAGTGTAAAAATAAAGGTACCTCACATTGATTTTTTGCGTGTGGCATCGATGCATCGGATCGTAAAAAATAATATTGTTGTATTGATCCATATTGATGTATTGTTACACCCCTAGTAAATAATGTTTGGGTAAACGATTCCTTTAATGATAAAAAATAATTTTAGATAATTTCTTCAATCTTATTTTTTAATTGTCCTTTACATTGGCATATTAATCTATGTTGTGTAAATTAGTTTTGAGTTTGACCTTAAATGTATTAAGGCACAAAAGTAATTTAGTATCTATGTTTTAAAATGCAATGTTGCGTTTGTCACCCTACAGCCACAGTTTGCTCGTCTCTGTCTAACCTGGAGGGCGAGGAGACGTTTGAGGCGTCTATGCTGGGTCAGGCAGAGGAGGTGCTGCAGGAGAGAGTGTGCGATGATGAACTTATCCTCATCAAAAAGTAAGATCATCATCATCATCATCCTTGTATCTCATATTAACAATACTTTATAAAGCAAATGTGAGCTTGTGCAAAACATGTTGCCCTTCATGCTGAGATGGTGTGGATTGTTGCCAGGGTGTTTTTTTATTGTTTAGGTGTTGTTAGTGGATTGCTATGCAGCTTGACCCATCTTGGTGTACAAATGTCACACAGATGCAACAGGAAAATCTGTTAATCTCAGAAGCATGCAAAACATTTAAACATCTCACTTGTTTAATTTTTATTTTTCCCTTCATCCGTTTGTGTTTTTCAGCACAAAGGCACGGACATCTGCCTCTATCGTCTTGCGTGGGGCGAATGATTTCATGTGTGATGAGATGGAGCGCTCGCTGCATGATGCTCTGTGTGTGGTGAAGAGGGTGCTGGAGTCAAAGTCAGTGGTGCCAGGAGGTGGCGCTGTGGAAGCTGCTCTGTCTATTTATCTGGAGAACTATGCTACAAGCATGGTAAGGACTTGATTTATTTGTATATTTTTGTGTGAAACCCCAGTACATAAATATGCAAACATTTGTACATGAATTTTTCCACTACATTCTGTGGTTGTTGGTATGTAGGTTAGCTAGGTGCTGTTGGTAACACATCCAAGTCAGATTTTAGTTTTCTGTTCATAAACAGATGACCAAAAAAGATTAAGTACAAACTTTCAATGGATTATGAACAGTACAGCCATTCGCTCATAATCGTATGATCATAGCATGTCGGATCCCGTGCCGCCCTTGAACTCTGGCACCCCCTAACCCCCCAGTCACATTAGCTACAAAAGTGAGTGACACAGAGCGACACGCACTCACTTGATGGGCGTTCCTGGATAGTATCTAAAAGCGGTATCAAGTCACTTCAGAGGTATTGTTAAGTTCCGAGAACGATGTTTTTGGATTTAAAAGTATTTATTTCTCAATAAAAGTAATAAAATATGAGGTACAATGCCAAACTTATCAGATATATACAGAAATGCATATATTCCGCCATCTTGAATTATTTTCTTTGACTCGAGCCACTGACCTACATCACGCTGCCCCTTAACTCTGATTGGCAGTCGCATCGCTCAGCATTTGCATAAAATAGCCTTCTTGTCTATTTTGGCCCCACCTTGCTCACGCAGCGGCGAGCTCATCGCTTGTCGCTGGCAAACGGCCACTCGCATTGAAAATGAATGGTGGCCTGTCGCTTTGTCTCTTGTAGCTAATGTGACTGAAGGGTAAGGGTGGGCCAGAATCCAGCCTGGGAACCACTGTCATAGTCAATAGCAATGCAGATGGTAAATAATAGACTTCTGAGGCAATTTTACAGAATGTTGCACTGTCCCCAAATAAAGATCTGTAATCATAGTTAAGGTAACAAATGATCAATACGTGCACACAATGCTAACAAAGGAATAAGTTTGTATGCAAGAACTGTAGTCAGAGCTCATATGCAACAAAACATCTGCTTGTGCTTGCTTACTTCCTGACTAATGGTCACATGTGAAGACTTCTTACTGAAACCTCGTAATCTTAAAGGGCCCACAACCAAATAAAAACACCTAAAGAATCTCTTTAAAATATAGGCATAATGTAGGAATCAAGACTTACCTGTAAAACACCACTTTTTGGTGTTAAACACACTTTAGTCTAAATACCATTCGGGCCGCTAACCTGATAATAAACAATTAAAAGTGTAAACAGCCCATTTTGGTCTGTAGTTCTCTAGGATTTATAAAGGTTACAAATATAGATAGAAAGTATATAGGTGCATTAACCTATAACACCAGATCAAGTTACTCCCATTAAAATTGCTGCCGTGCTGGTTTGATAGCGTGTGCAGTTATACGCGTGGGAGACAATAAAAGTCCTGAGTGGAGAAAGGGGCAGATCAACAGCTGCATCCATTCTGCTTGAGACAAACATCTTATCCTAATAGATTTATATTCTTTCCTTAGCTCAATTATATTCATAACTTTGTAGATTATTCTCATTGTTAGCTCCCTAGGCAAAATGTTAAATGCTCTCTCATTTGTAAGTCCCTTTGGATGAAGTGTCTGCTAAATGAGTAAATGTTAAAGAAGTCAGCAGGTTTAGCTCAATGAGTCAATTTCTTACCTTAAGCCCGGTATACACTGTGCGATTTTAAATAGTCCTTTAGGATTGTTGCCTGCCACACTGTGCGATCAAGATTGTATTTAAGTCCATGTCACATTGTATGATCTCAGTTTCCATCAATGTCAGACCGTACGAGTTTAAAGACTTTTAAAAATCGGACGCACGCAAACAAAGCATCCGCAGTTTTGCGTAATCGATCGACGACAGCTGGGCAAACATACTCTAAAGCGAAGGCTAGAAACCGAAACATACCGTTCATTTTAATCATGACTTGTCTCGAGCATAAAAAGAATATAAAATGAAAGAGACGAGTACGTGGCATTTGTATTTCTAGCGCGATTTCTCTCCAGGCTGCTTCATTTTTATCCTATCGTGGTACAGTGGTGATGACACATTGTACAAACTCCACAAGTTTCTCCTCCTCCTGTTGTACAATCTACCTGGCTCTTTTTGACATTTTTCTGGGTTGATTTGTTGTTGTCGCCACACTAATCAGGTTCTGTGCTTCTAGTGGTTCTTGATCTGCTGGTTGTCGTAGGGAGATGTCACACAGCAGGATTGTGTCTCAAAATTTCTGACACTGCCAGAATTTTGTCTGAGGATAATTTTGATCGCAACGGTCGGCTGTCTGTGAACATGTTAAACTAGCGATCAAAGATGGCAGATTGTAGTCTCTGATTCCAGGAATCTTTTAGGTTTTCAAAATTTGTCCCAGACAGCTAAGTCATGGCTGAAATCTCACAGTGTGCACCGGGCTTTAGGTGGTGGAAATCACTGAGACTGACTAGGGGAACACGGGGTATTTGTATGTTTTAAAACCATACATGCAGAATATCCAGCTGTATGGTTTCTGTCATTTGAATAGCATTTGGAGACACTTACCCAGATAAAGTATGGAAATCCTCCACTTTCTAAACTTGAACTCCGTCAACCCTTGAGTCTACTCAAGTCTCTACCATTTCTAGTCCTGTTTATGTTGTGAAATTGTGTGCAAATAAATAACTGTATGTTTCTCCTTTGTTTGCTGCAGGGCTCTCGTGAGCAGCTGGCTATTGCTGAATTTGCTCGCGCTCTGCTCGTCATTCCTAAAACTTTGGCAGTCAACGCTGCACAAGACTCCACCGACCTGGTTGCCAAACTCCGAGCCTTCCACAATGAGGCTCAGGTCAACCCTGAACGCAAGAACCTCAAATGGTGAGTGTGTCATCACAGATTATAAATCATGAGACAGACAACAAACCCACAATGATTACAATCATGAATTAAAATTGTGTGCTGGTTTACTTGAAATCTTAAGATTTTGAAAAGGTGGTGTTTTGTAGTTGTATAGTGGGATCGGTTCAGACAATGATCTGGAGTCTAGGTTGCTCATTTTGGAGTAAAGTGAAAACTGTTTGTTTTAAAAATAGATGTTTTATTTTAACCTGTTTATTTTTGTGTGTCTGCACTTAGGATCGGGTTAGACCTGGTCAATGGAAAGCCAAGAGACAACAAACAGGCCGGTGTGTATGAACCCACAATGGTTAAAACAAAGAGTCTGAAGTTCGCCACAGAGGCAGCGATCACCATCCTTCGAATCGATGACCTTATCAAGCTCTTCCCTGAGCAAAAAGAGGGCGGGTCCTCATACCAAGATGCTATCCAATCAGGCTCTCTGGAAGGCTAAAAGCCATTTGCATTTAATCTGGTATCATCCTACTCAGCTTTGTATTTATATTTAAATATAATCGATGAGCTGTTAGTGTCGACCATGCACTTTGTTTGCGTTACTTATTTTTTTCTAATATGGTTCATGTTACTTTTTGACATGTAATGTAACATGTTTCTGTTTTCCCATTTCAACCACAATAAACCAGAATGATGGTGGGCAACCACTGATTTGTGTAACTCACTTTTATTGTTTGCTTCACTGTGCACCACAAGACTTGTAGTTATTTGTTTCTGTGGTTGTTAACATAGTAAAATTTATAATCTTTCTGATGAAAAACTTGGTTTTAGCAATACAGCACATTTAAACCAAAAGTGCAGTTGAAAACAGCAGATGTTGTAAGGCATTCATTGTTTCTGTAATATTATTTATTATTTTAATTTAATTCATTTTGACAGACAAATACTTTCACTGTGTAAGTAAATGCAAAACAATAAAACTTTAC
This sequence comes from Paramisgurnus dabryanus, assembly GCF_030506205.2. NCBI lineage: Eukaryota > Metazoa > Chordata > Actinopteri > Cypriniformes > Cobitidae > Paramisgurnus > Paramisgurnus dabryanus. The sequence continues at coordinate 30,213,273 of NC_133357.1, read as the reverse complement.
TGTGTAAATTGGTAAACATAAAATAATTATTAGAAAACGGACACTTATGTGGACAATTCAATACAATTTAGTCATCTTCGTATAAACCTTTAAAGAAAATGAATGGACATAAAATTAAAATTAAATAAAAATGAAAAAAGTTATTAGAAAACAGACACTTATGTGGACAGTTCAATACAATTTAGTCATCTTCCTATAAACCTTTAAAAAAATAAATGGAATAGTTCACCCCAAAAATTTTAATATTGACATTTATTGATGATTTACGCATGATTTGTTGTTTTTATTCTGTAAAAGCACAAAATCAGATCATAACCAGAATGTCTGAGCTGATATCATCTATACAATGAAAATAAGTGTGAATTATTCTGTCAAGCTTATAGTACTACAAAATACAAAGTAGTGGTGGAGAGGTGCATTACGCTTTCATTTTCATGTATTCTAGTTTCTCCCTTCTATGAATGAAAAAAGAAGCAAGGGCAGAGAAATTGTTTTTAATAGGAAATTAGCTTAAGTCACTTAAGAGGGAGATCTTAACACAGCTGGGAAATTTACCAGTTTGCATAAGAAAATATTTTTCATACTTCTTAAGCATATGGTTGCAGTTGTGGCGTTAAGATAGAGAGTTGGATTAACCAGAAGGTTGCCGGTTTTCATGGCCGGTGTTGTGACTGATGCCCTTAAGCAAGGCACCTCTATCCCGATTGCTCCCTGGGCACTGCAGTAATAGTGTGTGTGTGTGTGTGTGTGTGTTCACTGGTACTCACTGGGATAGGTTAAATGCACTTTCACTGTATGTTCATAAGAGAATCAAAGTCACACCGCCTCTAACATGACCCAGGCAAATCATAACAAAAACAAGCCATTTTTATTAATATGTCTATGTGTTTTGAAAGTTGCCTGGAATGAAATGAGTGAATCTTAAACTGACTTGCAAGGTGTGAAACAATTTTTTTTATGCATTAGGCAAATACTTTGGAACAAATTGCAACCAAAGTATACTTTTTGTGTGTGCCCAATATCCAATTCCTGAACTCTCAAATTGTGTAGGATATGTTGTAGTGCTTTTAAAAAGTTGGCATTGTAAGTCACCATCCACTTTTCCTATATGGAAAACAGAAGAGTAGAGTTGGAATGACATAGAAGTGAGAAAATAGTGACAATATTTTTATTATTAGGGGGCGTGTACAACAAAGCGTTTAAACGAGGCTGAAAACACCAGGCGGACGTTGACTGTAGGCGCTTGCCAGCTTTTTTCAGCTAAGCGCTTGGTTGCTATGATACTTCTGCTTTGTTTATCAGTCGTTGAACGATGCGCTGTTGGTTGTTGTGATATTTGTCCCGCCCCTCCTCCACTGTGATTGGATCGTCGAGTGAGTAGTGACATTGACCCAAGTTGAATATTTTTCAACCCTCAGCGCTGAGTGCAGAAAAACTATCGAGCATTGGCGCTCAGCATGGGCAAAACCCGCCAGCTGCTGACGTTTTTGAAAATTGTTGCGCTTCCATTGGAAACAATTGAAAACATACAATATTGGGTTTTTAACATAAACATGGTCTGAACGTGAAGTGAACAACAATCTTAAATTTAAGACAAACAATCTTGAAATGTAACCATTTGAACCAAATAAATACTACTGCATCGAACTTCATCTCACAGCGGACATTTCTATGACCGATGCATTGTTTGTGCAGTATCATAATCAGTCAGGTCACATTCACTTGACCCCAAACATCAAGTTTCTGAGGTCCTGATGACATAAAGTTAAATGTTACAAATTGGGTTTTGTTCACTAGGCAGGATTTACACCAGTTTACACTGACTGCCATCTCCATGTATCCAGTTGCATATCTGGGCATATTTTGGAGGTGTAATCCTAACTGCCACATTATAGTCCTTCTGTGTTCCATTGACATCCACCCACTGGTGTCCAGAAAACACACCGATAACTTTTCTCTTCCACTTCCCTTTTTCTCCCCGTTTTCTGTTTGGCTCTTGTAACCTTACATACACACCTGCTCCACTAGATCCCTTTGTAGCATCACAGTACTGGTACAGTAGGTCGTTGGATTCCTCTAAGACTGAACAGAAACGGTAGACCACCTTCCCTGATTGATCATTATCAAAACCAGAAAAGTGGATTCTTCCAGCGGGGATGTATTTTACTGCAGGAACGATGCCTAATTCCATGTACCTTGTCTTATGGGGTCTTTTCAGCTCCAGTAGGGCGTAATCGTAGTCGACTGCGACTTCATTACGAACTCTGTTTATCCAGCCGGCTGGCACTTGTGTTACTTTGACACGAGTCCACCGCAATGATGGTTGCTTAGAGTCTGTCTCTGTAAGTTTGGACCGATTGGTGTCACGTCTAATACGGTTCTTTCTCCTGTGTTCCTTGCCTTTTTTAACTAGAGGTTCTTCAGTGGCTACATCTCCTTCTGTATTTCCCACTCCACCATTTTTTATCTTTTCTCCTCTCCTCTTGCCTCCTCGTTGACGTCCTCTTCTGCGTTTGGAGCTAAGCTTCATGATGCCCACTCGGAGACTCCTGCTTCCTTTCAGGTAGTCTTGTCCATCGTGAACACAGTGAGCAGCGGTCAGAACGTGTTTTGGTGACACCAGGATACCCGAGCAACCAGTGGAGAGCTTCACAGAGGCAGAAAATGGGTAATTGGTGGTAAAATGTTTATCTGTGATCACAAAACGCCCATCCATGCCGTATACCTGTCGTTTTCTACGTTTGGAGTGTCCTTGTTTGCAGAAAACAAAAGACGACGTGTTTTTAACAACAGTGACCCCATCCAGTTTGATTTTTGTGAAGGTGCGCGTTCCGTTCTCGTACATTGTTTCATATGAGAGTAGTCTTTGCAGCTCAGTGGGCTTCAGCTCTGGCAGATTTTTTTGGCACTCAACCCCACACATTACTACCGGCTTGCCGAAATCATTAGCAGTGAATTCTGGGCTCTGAAGTCTCACTGTGCTTTGGTCCTGGATCATTGGGATCTTTATCTGCATCAATTCACAGTCTTCTCCATATTTTGTGCTAGAATCACCGATACAGACCAGTGATAAAATCACAGACAATGTATTTACACCAAACAGGAGATGCAGAGGGTGTGCCATTTTGCTTCTTTACCTGAGGATGAGGAAAAAGAAAAGTTCTGGATTATCAAGCTCCCAACAAAGTCCTGGTCCTTTTTCAGTATAGATGCCATATTTTTTTTAAATGAGGCGATGGGGTATAGATATAAAGTCCTGTGGAATACCGTATATATTACTACTCCACTATTTTACTGACTTAAAGGGATAGTTAAACCCCAAAACAAACACTTTGTTTTAAAAATCTGTGTTTGGGTTCTAAAGAACAAAAAGAAAACATTAAGGGTTTAAATAACACAAATCCATAAATCATAATGAGCTATTACCTAAATGAATTCTTACTTAAACATGAACTAATACTGAGTTAAGGCATGTACTAATCATAAAAAATTAAGAGTCATTATTAACGACTCAACACATGAATTCATTGTTAATTAATACATTAACCACTAAAAACATGTAATGTACTTGTTGTGTTGTACTTAATGATGACTTTTCATAGTTTATAATTTACGCATTAGTTCATGCTAAAGTATAAATAAATGTGTCATTATGATTCATGGATCCTTATTATAAAGTGTAACCAAAACGTCTTTCTTTGTATTATCTAACCTTAAACAGAAAACGCATAACTAGACTAATATTTTTCTGGTGTCTGATTCTATCATCAGGGGTTTAGGAAAATATAAAACCAATGATTTAATATATTGGTAATAAAAACTGAGAATTGCTGGTATTATTGTTATGTAATATACAAAGACAGTGGATGAATATTACTGTGAAGAAATTAGAATATTTTTTTATTATTTCTGTATTTAAGCTATAAATAAATGCAAGTAAATAATAATTTGATAATTATTATATTATATTAGGCTATATTATATAATATATTAATTTTAAATTGACTGTGGTTAACTTTATAGCAATGCATGCATACAGTGAGATGCCAAGAAAATTATTCATATTTTAATAAAAAGCAATGCAGTGGGTAAACAACAATTTTATAACAGTTTAAAAATGTAAGAAATTATAACTCGTTACTCGAAATATAAAAATGATTGGTGTTGTAGCTGTATTAAACATTTAAGTAAATAATCCCATGCTAAACAATTCACTGTCTCCGCCTAACTTTAACTGCCAACTTTTTCTCGATGTCTGTTTATCATTTTCTCCACGTTTAGCTCTTTAAAAACATATAGCCTAATAAAATACTGTGCACAATCTTACCTTAAAAGTGCATGAATCTGACGAGAGACGAAACAAATATTGTCACAGACAGACTCTTCTCACTACTGTAGTCATAACATTTCTTCAGGAGATCTGTGAATGTGTTCAGCAGCTGCGCGCGAGTTCTTAGTCAGTGATGATGATGCTCGTGTCTGTAGAAGGGCGGGAACGACCCAAGATTAAAACGAGCCGGTTTTGGCATTACTCAGAGTTCAAGCGGGTAATTTCTGACATTAATCTTCATATTACATCTGTTTATACTGTAAAATTATACATAATTATATGATGATCGTTTTCTTTTCACGGTGTTGTCATTATTTGTTTTTACCACAGTGTGTCTCCACCTTGTTTTTTTTTTTTTTACACATTTACAGATTTTGATTTTATGTCTCAATTTAGCTGATTTATCTGCCCCCAAAGTCTAAACAACAAAAAAAGTTGTTTCAATGCTCATATTAAGGTTATTGCACCATAAAAAATTGAAAGACTGAGGCTGCAGCTTATCGACCAAGTAATGTTCACCCTTATCCCTTATGAAATTAAACCATGTTTTTTTGTGGTAAAAGTGTAGTAATCATGTTTTTTGTGTGTAGCCTATTGATTACTATTAGCAAAACAGTGGTTTTACTACACTAACTATGGTTTAACTATGGTTTTTAAAAACCATCCTTGTCAAAACCATGGTTATTTTGTGGTTTTACTACAGTAACCATGGTTTTTAACTGTAGTAAAACCATGGTTAATTTTCGTAAGGGATGGGCAACTGTTTAAACCATAAGGGATCCTTTAATGACATATTTTCTCCAATTTTTGCGAATTAATATTAACTATATTCACTTAATACGTTTTATTGTTTATTTTGACAATATCCCAAAAAAGCAAAGTGTAATTTGTAACCCTTAGCATGTGTTACTGTTGGAGCGTTGTAAGATAAACATACATTTTAAGCTGTAAGGGAAGCCAAATACTCTTGAAGTGAGATGAAACTTTGTTTGGGTTAGTGCGCAGTTCACTAACACAGTTTCTGCTTTTTGCTCTTAATACTTTGCAAATGTGTAAATATGTAATCTGGGCCAACATGTGTTGCACATTTATTCACGAAAATATTTGAAAGATATTTTACCTGCACCACTTACAGTGCACAGCATAAATGAGTACACCCCCTTTGAAAATTAAGATTTTTCTCCAGTAAATATGAGACCAATTTGCTTTCTTTTTATAAAACAGTTATATTAAACATTTATTTTCATTAACAAAAAAGTAAAAGTTACTGACCATCTTTAGGACAGAAAAAAGAACTAATTTAAATCAAAGGGGGTGATGCAAAAATGAGTACACCCTGATGATTATGTTAGCAAAAAAATTAAATAAAGTGTAATTAACAGGAATTCACTAGGAAATGATGAATATAATTAATCGTCACACAGGTGGCCACAGGATAATGGCAAATGAGAGTTGTATTTAAGAGAGAAAATCCACTCTAATGTAATGGTGACAGAATAGCACCACATGGTAAAGAAATGTCTCAAGATATGAGAAATAAAAGAATTTCTTTGGACAAAATGGTCAAGGTTTCAAGATAATTAGTTAAATCAACACTATGTAGTTTCGATGTAAAAATGACTTACAGCTCCCCCATGTGGTTGAAAAGTGCAACAGTGCCTGGTATCAGACACTCTTCTGCAGGCAGGGGGAGGGGCGGGGCTGTGTTTCCTACCCTCCACCGCCACTTTCAGAGTGTGCTTTTAGGAGCTAGGAGGCTGCTCAGGTTGCAGCAACAGTAAAATTTGTCCAGTTAAAAGTTGTTCTATCTCTGAAATAATTTTAGAGACATTATTTAAAGGTAAAAAAAACTACATAGTGTTGCTTTAAGCATTGCTAATAAGTTTGAATACTGTCAAGAAAGTTATCCAAAATTTAAAAAAGGATGGACTTGTGGGAAGCTCTCTGCGACCTCCAGGATGTCCACTGAAGTTAACACCTCGTCAAGAGTGTTCTGTGATGAGAGATGTTGAAAAAAATCATCATGCAAGTTCAGCACAGTTGGCTAAATCATTAGAAAGTCAATCTGGGTTCTTACCCCTGACATTATACGACGGAGGTATAGTGCAAAGAAGAGGCATGCATAGCTGTCATCCACAGAGGAAGCCACTGGGAAAGCCAATGAACAAAAAGCCTTTTGCTAGAGCTCATATTGAGAAAGGTAAAGACTATTGGGTCTCTAACTCTCTATACTTTGGAGTAATGAGACAAAAATTAATCTTTGTGGCTCTGAGGTGTTCCAAAACTGTATGGTGTGGCAAGGATGGGGAGTACAATGAAAAATGCATGATACCAACAGTAAAGCATGGTGGTGGCAGTACTCTTCTGTGCGCTTGCATGAGTGCTGCAGGTGTCTGAGAGTTGAATTTTATAGATGGCATCATGAATACACAGATGTACTGTGAAATATTTAAAAAGAAGATGCCACCATGTGCCCTTGATAACCAGGCAATCTTTAAACATGATTGTGACCCAAAGCACACATCTAATGGCGCTTTTCCATTGCATAGTACCCCACGGTTTAGTTTAGTTTGGGTCGGGTCAGCTTACTTTTGGGAGCTTTTCCATTGGGTGCAGTACGTAGTACCCGATACTTTTTTTCGTACCACCTCGGTTGGGGTTCCAAGCGACCCGAGCTGATACCAAACGTGACGCGAAAACACTGTAGATCACTGATTGGTCTGAGAGAATCGTCACGTCGTCGCTATAATGTAAATATTAGCTTTAGCTTACTGCTAGCTTCCGCTGTCTCAAGCAAACATGTTGTTATCTGTGTTCTGCTATAAGTTTCCAAACACACTTTTAGCGATGAAAAACATCCACAGGTTGAGAATCCGGGACACCATAACAGTTTTTTCCAGACTTGCAGTTTGTGGCGGCACATTCGCGACGTGCACGTCCACATTATATATGCTTAAATGCAACTTGAATGAGGCTCAGCGGAGCGCCGTCGACTGACGCCACGGGTCGGGTGTTTAAACAGAAACTGTCATGTGAGACAGAGGTAGTGATAAACGCGATGTGCAAACATCTATTTGTGGTGGCCAATTTTAATTTTGTGGCAGACTGAGAAATAAATGAATGTATGGGAATGTACAACAACGCTCTCACGTGTATGATGTCACAGTAGTAGGCAGCATAAATATAACGACACGCCTATAATCCCTCCCACTCCGAAGTGATACTAAACTCGATGGAAAAGCTAACCACGCCAAAGTGAGGTGAGCTGACCCGACCCAAACTAAACTAAACCGTGGGGTACTATGCAATGGAAAAGCGCCATAAGGTCACTAATTCATTTTAGAAGAAGCACAGGGTAAAAGTGATTTAGACCTCAATCCAGGTTGAGGTATGGGGAGTTCTAAAAAGAAAGAGGTCATTGTTCAAGAATGGAGAATAAAAGAAGGAACTGTATGTTGTCAACTTGTTTATTCAATGTCTAGAAGAATTAGTGCTGTTTTTTTAAAAAGAATGGAGGCCATACAAAATATTAGATTGCTTTTTTTATTTTTGTAGGGTGTACTCATTTTTGCATCACCTTATTTGATTTAAATGTGTTATTTTTCATATCCTTAAGGTGGTAAGTGACTTTCACTCTTAGGTTAAGAAACATAAATGTTTTATAAAACTGGTTTGTAAAAATACAGCAAATTGGTCTCATATTTACTAACAAATGTAGAAAATCTTAATTTTCAAAGGGGGTGTACTCATTTATGCTGTGCACTGTATTTCAGCAAGTTACAAATTTTATTTCTTCTTGACGTGTCTACCACTGTTTGTCTTTTTCGTCTGTTTCGAATCAGATCTGTCTGTGGTCAGTAAGGTATGAAGATGCAGACAGGGTAATGCAGAGGTGTGCAGTTACTGTACTGACCACTAAATTCAGTCTTTTGAGAGCCAATTTCTAATCACTACCTGTTTCACAGTGTGGATTGTTGATGATAGAGATCACAGAGCATCTTTTTGGCGCCTCTGTCCTTTCTGCTTGCTAATTAACCCAATGCTACAATGCCAAGAATTTTAATAGTCCAAGTTTGCCTCACAGTAAATGTCAACAATGTACGATACACTGCGTTTTGTGCAGGATGCCTTTCCTCAAATCTTATAATAACAATAAGCATACATGACGCTTACAAACACATATAGCCATGTTAGCTGGTGATCTGAGAAAACTATGTACAATATTTACAACTATGTACAATATGTACAAACCCAACTGTTGGCTTATAAATAAACCTATGATGGGTTGTTGTTACCTAACCGTGGTTGATCCTCCTCGTTGATCTCATGACACCAGCATTTGGGTTTTAACAGCCCAGCATAACTTTAACTGTTGGATTGTGCATAATTGACCCAACCATGTGTTAAAACAACATAACATTTTGTGTAATGCTAACAGTAGATCTTACTTTAACAGCTGTCAGATGAAAAAAGTACAGAGAAGAAACAAACATTTCTCTTTGAGATCTCTGCTTTTTGTACGAGTTCAGTTTTGTATCCAGACTGGCAAGAGATCAAACTTGAGAGATTAATTTCAGAGCATTTGTTTTGTTGAACTTGTGACATTCATTGAGAAGATAGCTTCCTGTTTTAAGCATACTCTATGAGGAGAACTGCTGAAAGCTTGGATTGAGACTGTCGGTATACATCTGTATTAAGAGCTAGTTTGGAGGATAAAAAAGTCCTTTTCCTAACAGCTTAGCAAACAGAGTGTCCAGTGATACCCTAACTCACAAGTGTAGCATGTGTGAAACCTAATAGCACTGGCACGGTAGCGTCAATAGCCTCCCTATAAGATATAGAACGTAAACAGGTTTGGCAAATGGCTAAAGAAAACAGTTCACACAGAGACGCTTTCACACACACATAAATGTCTTTCATGTCTGTGTGTATAACCGCGATGCCATAGATCAGCAAATCCGCAATAAACAATACTAAACTAAAGAGACACAGCATAAACAGCGCTGGTTTCATCTGCAACAGATTATGGCTTATGAGCCTTGTGAATTGAACTTTGCAGGTTCAGGAAATCCGCCAGTTCATAAATAAAGGAAAATTATTCACTTAATCACAATCAGCATCTAATCTACATTGAAAAACTGCCATGCTTTCGTTGTTTCTTGATTTTATGTACTTTTCTTTTATACAACGTAAAGCTGCTTTGTAACAATGAACAACTGTGAAAAGCGCTATATAAATAAATTAGAATTTAATTGAATTAAATTAGAAGTTTCACATCTAGTTCTTTTCATTAAAATAGTAGCAAAAAGTAACCTTTTATCCAACTTGTTTGTCTATTTCCCCAATTACAACCCATGGAAGTGTTTACTCAATTATTGGCTCTAAAAGGTAAAACTGTTGGCTACGAGAATCATGAAATTATTTACTGGGTTATATTTTTGCAGTGATGACATTAGGATGATTATTTATTTATTTATTATATAATATTAAAGGGAACATATCATGAAAATCTGACTTGTTCCATGTTTAAGTGCTATATTTGGGTCCCCAGTGCCTCTATTAACCTAGAAAATGTGAAACAGATCAACCCAGTAACTTAGTTTTGGTAAATAATTCTCTACAAGCATGTAAAAAAAATAGGTCATTGAAATTTGGCTTCCCTTGTGATGTCAGAAGTTCAAGTTCAATTTTATTTATATAGCACATTTACAACAGCCACAAGGCTGACCAAAGTGCTTCACAGTGAATAAAATATTACACATACACTTAAAGATACACACAGGCACGTGCACACATAGACATCAAAGGGGGCTTGAGCACCTGCCCTTTTTATTCCTGGAGAGAAAGTGCCCTTTTTTTCTTGGGTGCTTTAAAAAAAGAAGATCTTTATTCATATAAAAACTGATGTCTGTCTGTTTCTTGTGTTTTTACTTGTTGCTTATTTAAATTTTTAATTTAACATGAATTCATTCAGGAATAATTTAAATGAGATTTAAACTCTTATATAGAAAAATAGCGCAATTTGTGGCACACAAACGGTTAACAGATGACTCCCGCCTCCAAAATTCACATCGCTAATATGATTGGCTTTACCTTTCCTTAGTCCCGCCTCTCTAACTTACTGCGCTTTATGATTGGTTTATCTACACTCGTGCTGCGTCATTCGCGCTTCAAGCGCCAAAGCTCAGCCTGAACGAGACGCGATCATGTGCATGATTATGCAGGCAGACTATCGGTAAGTGTTTGAGGATGAAAGCATTCTTATATTAACAGTTTTATGCACAAAATATGGGACACGTTGTTACACATATTGATTCAGGGACATTGTTTTCCATGGCAATCCCATATTAAGCTGAAGAGTTGCAAACTTGTAACAGTGTAGTTTAGTTTAAACAGACTGCTCAGAAAATAATAAAGCACAAACAATAAAATAATTGCTAACTGCAGTAGTAGGCTTTTTTGTTTGCGTTTTTTGTAATGGCTGTTAAATAAGTATAATACTGGAGTGCTGGAGTAGATTGGGAAGAAATCTGATGGTTCAGTATTTTACTTGCCCAGTCTGAATTTTCACTGACATCACAAAAAAAGTAAAAAATACAAATAAAATAGGCCTAATCTATATTTGTTGTTTCTGACATGTGTAACCCTCATAAATATGAAACCTAAGATTAAAGGTGCCATAGGATGTGTTGTCATAATATGTTAAATTTTTCTTTGACAATTACATAGAATGTATGTTGCTTTATTAAGTGCAAAAATTATCCAGCAACGTTTTTACATGTCTATTTACAACCCTAGAATTTGTCATTTGAATGAAAGGGTCTATTTTTGCCCTATTTGAAAGGGTCATGAATAATAATGTTGAGCTCTGCTCTGAGGCTCATGCCAGAAGCTCACATTAGTAAACAGACCTTATATTTTGAGCCCTTATCAGACAAAAATACATTTTGAGTAACAACTAATCAGCTAAACGCTAGCATATGATATAGCATTTATTGGCATGTAGCGCTAACTCAGCAGTCACAACTTTGTTTTAAGCATTTTAACAAATTTGTAATTAATTTGTAATTTAATGTTTTCAAAACATGCACATTGTGTAATAACTTCCTTTGCTGCTCTATAAACCTACTACTAAGGAGACCATGGTGTCTGTGTGAACTGATTATTTTGTAGACATCTTTTGAAAATTAAACAATACACTGTAAAAAAATTCCGTAGAAATTACAATGTTATTGCAGCTGGGTTGCCGGTAATTTACCGTAGATTTACATTTATGTTATTTACTGGCAAGAGTTTGTTCAAAGTTAAATAAATTTTAAATATTAACAAGTCTTTATCTTTACAGAATAAAACTATACAATTACAGCCTCATGCAAAGCATTCTGGGAACCAGAAATCATCATCAACCTTTTTCTGTTTTTTGCTTCAGATTTTGTTTCCTAGAATGTTTTGCTTGATGCTGTTTTTTTGGTTTTACTCTGTAAAGTTAAAGACTTGTAAATGTTTAATGTTCATTTAACTTTGAACAAACTCTTGCCAGTAAATAACATAAATGTAAATCTACGGTAAATTACCGGCAACCCAGCAGCAATTTCTACGGAATTTTTTTACAGTGTAGTGTGAGTTTGAGGAAGATAAAATTAATTAACCTTTTTAATAATTAAAAAAAAAGAAAATCAGAATTGCGTTAATATATATACTTTTGTTAAAAAAAAAAAGAAAAAATATACATAATTATGAGAAGTGCCCTTTATTTCACTTGAGCCCCTGCCCCTCAAAATGTCTGTGCACGTCCCTGGATACACACATACCCATACACAATAAAATAAGGCTTAAAATTTAAAATGTAAACGGAATAAAATAACCAGCTTAAAAGAATGTCAGATAAATATATATTGGGTATACCAAGATGGCCGCTCGAACTCTGTGCTGGCTTCACCTCACGCGGTTACGTTAAGCGTTCTATGCACAATCCAGTCATTTGAATAGATCAGTGGAATGAGTGGATATACAGTATAAAGAGTTACAGTAATCTAAGTGAGAAGTGACAGACGCATGGACAGACATTTCTAGAGTCTTAGGAATAAGAAATTATTTAATTTTGGAGAGAAGCCGCAGTTGGTAAATTGAAAAAAGCCAAGATTCTGCACCCGTAAAGTTTTAAAAACAGATAAACTCTCTAGGCCGATGCTTGAGGACTGAGAGGACTGAGAAATGGATCTTATTATAATAATACCGCCCCTTAATCTGCACTATCCAACCACGGCACTGACATTTAGTGCAGAGATCGGCAAATTTGCATTTAAAGGGACACACCCAAAATGGCACATTTTTTGCTACAAAGTGGCAATTTTAGTATGCTATAATAAATTATCTATATGGTATATCGAGCTAGAACTTCACATATGTACTTTGGGACACCAAAGGTTTATTTTATATCTTAAAATGTCTTGTGAAATGTCCCCTTTAAGCACAGCATACAGAAGTTTTTTTTAAAGAGCACACTTTTCATTGCTTAAAAACAACATTATTTTGTGTATTTGGTATAATGCAATGTGTTTGTGTCACAGGGTGACTTAGGGCGGAACCAAAAATGGAGAGGAGAGGTTCCGCCCGGACAGAATTTTTAAAAGCACCTTTCACTTCCCAGTCTCCCTGGCAACACAAATCAGGAAGAAACGAGCCACAGGTGCAGCCAATTTATGTAGCAGCTCTGATTAGAGGAGGGAATGAGGACGGGCCACATAAAAGGAGCTGTAGCAGCACACAGGGGGAGAGTTGTTTTCGAGCACGTCAGACACGAGAGGCGATCGACACGGGGAAAGCTCCTCTGCCAAAGGCAGAAAGATGATCCACACCTTTTGAAGAGCCCGCAGGCTCTGTTGATCCGGGCTGCGCTACGAAGCGCGCGGAAAGAGGACAGAGCCACAGGAGGCGAAAGAAAGGCAAGCTGTGGATCTTTTAGAGGAGTACCCCGGGGCTGGTTGTGGACGTTGTGTTGCAGTGTTGTGTACGCTCATCGGGTGTATTGCTGGTAGCGGTCGGGCTCTCTTTCCCAGGCTGAAGCAGTGCAGTTGGAGAATGCTGTGAACCTTAAAGGTTGGAAAACGAACTAATGGAATCGTAAGCACAGTCATAACAGAAGAAGAGAACGGAGTATATGTGAGTACAGACCTGCAAGTGGATTAAGTAAACGCTGGAGAAACGCCCTGCGTTGCAGGATTGATGTTGCCTGCTGTGTGGATCAGAAACAAGGGATAGTCGATATTTATCGTTTACGGTGCTTGTGAGTATTAACATTTGGTGAAGACGCTTTGCACACTAACCTGTATTTTCAGTGGATACCTCCAGGAGAAGGAGGGCGGCCCTACCCCTGAGATAGTATGGTGGGTGAGCCAAGGAAACATCTGACGGAAGCTAAACACAGCGACTAGGCCATCAGCTAGACTGAATATTTCCATCAGCCACTGGACCTGGGCAAAGTGTAAAGAGACGGGCGTCCTTTGTGTGCATTTGAGCGTGGTGGGTGAGTCTTTGTGTTGTGGAAACGTACACTTTTGACGTGGTGCTGTGTGTCTTGTCAGACAAACCCCCGCCTTCGTACACTTTGTCAAAGGAAGACGAAGAGGTTGCCGGTCTTAGCAGAAGATATCAGAATTTATGCTGTGTATACGCTTTCGGTCCACATAACGAAGCGGTGCTACGGAACCGATTTCGCGTCCAGACGTTGGGGTATTTCTGAAGAAACGGCGGTGAAGGATTGGTGAATGTGGTAGTACAATTAAAGGCCATTAGTGTTGATCTACATAATACCCACTATTGCAGAGCGTGAGGTGTAGGCACTCCGCCGTCCCGGGTCTCTACAAAGGGGCACCCCTGCTCGGGATACGATCGCCTAGACGGCAGACAGAGAAGGGCAGTGCTCGGCCTGGGGAGACGACGTGACGTGCCCACCCCCCTGTGACCAACGAGCTTGTCGTGAGGGTTCGCCCCCGACGTTGCCAGAAGTTTACCTGCGGATCTGACCTATCGAGAGGAAGCCAAGATTAGTAAGTCCGCCGTACTTACCTTATCCAACTTAAATAATTCCCCCCACGTCTGTGCTTTACTGAAACAGGAGGACACCGCACCCAGCTGCTGAAGAGAGAGAGAGAGAGAGAGAGAGTGAATACCAGAGAAACGAACGGCGTGAACCTCATACTTACCGTAGGCTGTAACCAGCGAAGAGGTGAGCAAGCCAAGTTGAACTAACTGTGTCTTATGTCCCAGCTGCTGTCTGTAAAGAGACAGAGGAAGAGCGTGAATACCAGAGAAACTAACAGTGTGAACCTCATACTTACCGTAGGCTGTAACCAGCGAAGAGGTGAGAAAGCCAAGTTGAACTGTGTCTTATGTCCCAGCTGCTGTCTGTGAAGAGAGAGAGAGAGAGAAAGAGTGAGTGACACGACAAAGAACCGTGTGAGCACGAGGACGAAAGCCTCCACGAGGGAGACCAAGGTAAGCAACCAGGACATTAACCCCCACACTCATTCTATTTTGATTCTGCCTCCAGGAGGAAGAAGGAGGGCGCCACGCATAACTAGACTCAGGCCGGACCCTGAGTCCCACGTCTCGGACCCCAGTTTCCCTCTTGCTCCCTGTCATCCTCTCGGCCGTGGCCCACCTGGAGGGCAGAGCCTGATATTAGCTTTAATTCCCCATTTCCAAGCATATTTTAAATATTTAATAAATAAAGATTGTTTTAATATTACCTGCTCTCATTGTTGTCTGGTCATTGGGTTGGCTTTGGAGACCTCCTCAAGGTGGAAGTTGAGAAGGGGCGTGGCTTTAAGTAAAGCATAGCCAGCCCCTGGGCGTGACATTTGCATGGTTTATGGTTAAAAACATCACATTATTTCCCAAATACCATACATTTTTGTAGCTTCAGTTTTCACTCTCTTTCTGAAAAGCAGATTTGAAAAGCTCTGTGTCCCTGATTGGCCAGCTAATCTGTATGTTGTGATTGGCCGTGAATACCTTTTGTCAGCCGGAAATGTGACTCTCCTTACCATGTTTGAAAGATTAGCTCAAAATGCAACGTGACGGGAGTTAACTTACAGGCTGTGAGTCCGAAGAGGGATGAATTATGATAATGTCGCTCTTGTCTACATCACCAATCCCAGGAAGTAAACTGTTGCCTACAATCTGTGTTTGTTGTAGTCCAAGAAAAGAGATTTACATGGATAACTTGAGTCATCGTTTACTTTGGGGTAGCTTTATGTACCTTTTGCATATCATTAAAATTTACATATAAACATGTAAAAACGTGAATCGGACAATAGGTGCCCTTTAAGTACAAATAAGTGTACTGAAATCAAACGATTGATTTATAAATCTCAGATTTGGTGTGTGCACAGTTATTCAAAAACAGCAGTGAGAAGAAGGCTGCTAAAAGAGCTTTGCTGAACATTTTCATTTATCTGAAAGAAAACATAAAATGTATACATTTCCATCCCAAAATCTATAATCTGAAATATTATCAAGCAAAGATTTAAGGAAAGGTAGGGCAGGAAATGAATGTATGTTTCTGGAATTAATTTAATCAGAAACTGGGACTTTTTTTAGTCATTAGTCATCTGTTGATACAACAACAGTTCACAGAATTGCATGTGTGTTCTTGCATGCATGATTTACATGTTTACATGCATTTCAGAAAAGTAAATTATGAATGGATCAGCTATGCAAACAAAAACTCTGAGTGTCTGTTTATCTAGAAGGAGAACTAAACCGAGTCCACTTAAATTTTTGTTTATTTTAACAAATACCAAAAGAATAACAAATGGATTGTTTATAAATACTTTAAATTCTTTGTTTCTATTACCAATTTCAAGTCGTAGCATACATGTAAATATGAACACAATTATAGCAGATTTTCTCAAAAGCAGATTTGGGATGTTGACTTCTGTTCTGTATGGAAAATATTTTAGGTCCCACAACAAAGTTTGCTTATTGCACTGTCACACAATGATAAATAGATGAATATAAATAGATGAAATGATAACAATTCTCGCATGTAAACAAACAAGCCTGGTCTCAATGGTAATACAAGCTTTCAAAAACACGAAACACACTTTTGTGTATGTTTAAACAGATGCTGAAGCGTACAGTGTAAACCTATTTGCAACATTTAATCGTAGCATTATTCCTTTTTCACAGATACAAAACGTAAAACATTTACAAATCTTTCATACCATAAAGATTGTTTTAAAATTTCCGTTTAACTATTTTATTGATAATGTTAAAACCCTAACCCTACCTCAAACCTTACCCTAAACCCAAACACTTATTTATTACGAATTTTTAAAAGCCGTACTAACAGTAGTTAAAGTGATGATGTGCTGTAGCTGCGGTCCTCTCTGGAGTTTATGAAGAATAGAGAAATACTACTGTTATTAATCCACAAGATATGTTAATTCCTGTCATGGCGCGCATTTCGAATTTTAAAAGTACAGATTTGTGACAATTTCAAATGTCACAAATCTGTGAAGTAGCACGCAAGAGCCATTGAGCGTTTGAGATCACTGCCGTAAAGCAATGTGTCGTAAAGGTTCTTGAGGCGAAATATTTGAATTCAAAACGAACGCGAGGTGTGATGTTTATGGATCACATTTCATTAGATAAATGAGTAAATTGTCTTAAATAAGTCAGAAAATATGTCTGAAAACATGTCATTAATATGAGATAGAAATGCCAATGCCCACAAATTTAATAATTATTAATATGACTACGTACAAATATGTACGCCTGTACAGCTGTTAATACAAAAATAATTAACATATTATATAGAAGACACTCACATGTTGCAGTTTGCATGAATACAGTTTTTTGTTGTTGTTGATGTCAGGAATCAGACACGGAGAGAACCCAGACGCGGACACAGAGGTACAAAATGACAGGAATTTATTAAATACAAAAACAGAAAACCCACGAGGGAGCAAACAAACAAGATAAACAAACAGAATAAACACTAATCAACACAGGACTATACTAAACATTAACACGAGCAAAACAAGGCAACAACTACCTGGTAGACTTACTAGGAGAACAACACAGTAACACAGACAAACCCATGACAAACTAACAAACACAAGGACCTTAAATAGGGAGAAAATAAATTACAGACACCTGAAAAGAATCACAAGTAAGGGACCGGGGGAAAGTGACGAGACCCGGGGAAGTGTGGTCAGAACAAAATCAATAATAAAACCATGCATCTCCCACATAGAACATTGTACTGTCAGATCCCTGACATGCTGAGATCTAAATACAAACAATGGGCCCTATCTTGCACCCAGCGCAATTGACTTTGTCAG
Source organism: Paramisgurnus dabryanus (assembly GCF_030506205.2). NCBI lineage: Eukaryota > Metazoa > Chordata > Actinopteri > Cypriniformes > Cobitidae > Paramisgurnus > Paramisgurnus dabryanus. The sequence continues at coordinate 30,195,591 of NC_133357.1, read as the reverse complement.
TGACGCATGTTTCATTCGTATTTTGCACCGGCGCACAGCGGGTTTTTCCCTCCACAGATGCACGTCGGCAAACTAGGGAATGAACTTGCGCTCCCTGGGCAGTTCAGCGCAAAAAAGGAGACGTGTTCCGGCGCAAACCATCCCTGATGCTATTTTCCAGTTTAGTTTAGTTTAGTTTATTTATTTAAGGACAGTGCACATTAATAAACATTTCTGTAAATGTGCCAGTATTAGCCAGCAGGCTAATTTTCAACTGTAGTCCATTTGGCAAGATGTTATATGCACATAGCTAAAAACGAAACATATTAAATCACAGAACAATTAACAATTAATATACATACTGTCATAATACTGGCTACATTAAACATAAAATCATAAAACCTAAAACATATAACCAGACAGCCATACAACTGTTGGGAAATTAATAAAATTACCAGTTTCAAAAAACAATTGGGCCACTGACCAAAAAAAACTAGTTCATTATGCTATTTTAAGGGCGCATGCTTGACCATAATGTATAGCGTGCACAACGCGCACAGACTTTGCTTTTCTAATCTACACAGATGCAACAGTTATTTTTGCAAATCATAAATTGTTACAATAAAAAATATTAACACATGAGATAAGGGAAATCATTGTGGTGAGCATTGTGGTGACAGCTTTTATTTATTGTGTGGCTGCGTTAAAAAATTCTCATGCAAATAACGATTAAAATATTTTCATAAGTTTGTAGTGTGGGTGTATTACGTTTATTTTATGTAAATAATAATTAAAATGTTTTCATAAGAAACCTTAATGTATGTGAACTTGATTTGTAAGTGGACTGCTTGCGTTTCTTGGGTCCGATTTCAAAGCCCCCAAACCCTTTCAGCGGTGAGGGTGGACGCAGCGATGTCCTCTGCTGGCGTCAGGTCATGTGTAGAGGAAGATCCACCTCCCGTTACACGGCGTGCCTGATTTATGCTGGCAAGCTTGGGATTCCCCCGTCTCCTGACATCATTGTAGCACTTGTGGTGCAACGTCCTGGGGATGCCAGCTGATGAGACAATTGTGGCTATTTTCTCTCACGCCTGTTTAACCGACGCTGATTTGGGCGGGTTTCTCCTTTCCTCATACCAAAACAACTTCTCTGTCTTTGATTGCTCTTACAAGAACGTCGGTCTCCTCGGCTGTGAACCGCTCCTGGTGTGCGCCTGGTAAATCCGTCATAATAATAGCAACCCGCCATGGAACTTGCGCCCTTGCGTTTAAAGGGAATGTTGGATAGCGTTCTGATTGGTTTATTTGATGTTACGCCCAAACCACACCTATGAATAATGAACCTACTTCAGACCAACCCCTTACTGATTTGCGCCTGGCGCAAGAGTTATTTCTCCCGCCAGGAAAATAGCAACAGCGCCCAAGATCCGTCCACAAAGTCACTTGCGCATTGCGCTTCGCACTCGCGTTTCAGATCGTTAAAATAGGGCCCAAGGAGTTGGCAGGATCCTGACAGTTGATTTCTTGAACAAGAGTGAACTTAGGCCCACTGAGTAAAACTATTCACTCATTTAACAAATCCTTTGAGTTTTGACCATGTCTGTGAATCTGCAGCACATTATCTGCTTTGCACTCAGAAATAGAAAATTGTACCACAAACTTTTTGCAAAACTATAAACACTGTTCTTTACATTAGACAAATCATTCAAAACTCACAGCTCTTGTGTTTTATTGGGAAAATACTTTTTTTAATTATAAAGATAAACTCATTTACAGACATCAAGTGTTTACATGTAGAGATCAGAGAGCAGAGCTTGAGCACTATAAATTTGCTTCAGGATGGATTTGTGATTTGGACAAGACGAGGCCAGACCATTCTGGAGTAAGATTTAGAGGAAGAGAAGTGAGAGAGTGGAGAGTTAGATGAAGAGGATTGAGAGGAAGAGGAGTGAGAAGAAGAGGACAAAGAGAATTAAGAGGACACAGGAGAAAAATTACAGGCAGCCATGTTTGCAACACCTCTAAGCAGTTATTTCAGACATGCAAGACTAAAGTCCTATCTACTTTAATGCCATACAAAGCCATATATTTCTAAAACAAAATTAAACAATATTTCAACAATCAAACCTGAAATTAACTCCACCATAACCTTTGTTTTTTAAGCTCAAATTTGACTAAAAAGCACCTTTTTGAGGTTGCACATGCGAACAGGTTGTCAAACGCCTCACGCAACTCTGTACAGAGACTTTATTCATTGATTTCTGGTTCTTCTAGACTTCCGTCACCAGAGTGGTTATGTTGAGCATTGCATTTTGCCCCATTCATATTGATAGCAGTACTCAAATTTGTTATATCCAAAATATTTGCTTGAATGCATTAGTAGTCATTTGCCAATCCATAAATTTAATGTAAATGTAGATGTTAATCCCTAAATTTTGCATAGGGTCCCAAACCAACACCAAACAAATATCTGACATACACACACACAGACTCAGCAAATGCTGTATTTTGTCTTTCACGCTATTACTTTCTTTTATGACTTTCCCACATGATGGCATGCTTAACACAAAAGCCAGTGCACATGTTATTAATCTGTATGTGACAGTGATAAAAGTGTTCAGTGTCATTACACATACATTCTTGGACAAAAAAAAGGTAAGAAAAGCAATATGCGGTTTGTTATATTATGATCAGCTTAAATGCTATGTGTCTAACTAAAGCACACTTGAAACTTTGTTGAAATCAGCCACAAAACCCTATGACTGTGAGATTTTCACAAGTAAGCAAGCACCACCCACATTTTCTTGTAATGACAAATTGTAATATTGTATTTTTATTTATATTGCTTTATATCTCACCAGTAATCAAGTTCAAGCCCAAACATCCAAATGAGTAGCCATTTTAGGCCACACTGTCATTTAACATAATCACAGTTTCTATATTTAACTCTCACCTCAGATTAAGATATACGAGCATCTTTGCAAACAAACAAAGAAGCACACACACGCATGCATGCACACACACACACACGCACGCACGCACGCACGCACACACATTCTGGTTTCCATGTTTTGTGGGGACATTCCATAGACGTAATGCATTTTATACCATACAAACTGTATATTCTATTCCCCTTACCTGCCCCATTCCCTAACCCCAACCATCACAAAAACCTTTCTTGTACCTTAGATTTTCAATAAACATCATCTTGTTTGATTTATAAGCTTGTTTCCTCATGGGGACATCAAAATGTCCCCACAAGGTCACAAAAACACTGGTATTCCTATCTTTATGGGGACAATTGTGATAATTACCAGGTACACACACACACACACACACACACACACACACACACACACACACACGCACGCACGCACACACACACACACATACACACGAACGAAAAGAATCAGTGCACTGTGCACATAATGAGAGACATTGATGTTGCTTCATATTGCTCAGTGTTTCACAATCTTATTTTCTGAACTGTTTTACATTTGTATTTTATTTTTGATTATATGTAGCATTTTCTCCTACTACCTACAACCCTTAATGACCTTCTGTATCCATATTTGGATTGGGACACAACAGCTGAGGGTCACTGTGATAATTTATATGTATCTGTCTATGAATTATAGTTTTGACTCACATTCTTCTGTGTTTGCAAGTGGAGGCTTTGTTCCAAAACCCAAAGAATACATCATCTTTGTAAAGGCTGTTTCAAAATCAACGCAGGAATATTATGTATTATATAAAATGCATTCTTTGGAATATCTGGAGTAATGCAGTCACTACATCACCTGACCCTTCTGGGTCTGAATAATCATGGGGTCCTCACAAGAATTGTCAAAAAAATTGTGTGTGTTTTTTTATGCTTGTCTACATGCACACCCACCCATGAGTGCATAATTATCTTTGTGTGTGTCTGTGTGTGTGTCTGTCTGTGTGCATGCACGTGTGTGAGTGTGTTTGTGTGTGTCTGTCTGTCTGTGTGCATGCGTGTGTGTGTGTGTGTGTGTGTGTGTGTGTGTGTGTGTGCGTGTCTGTCTGTCTGTGTGCTTGCACGTGTGTGTGTGTGTGTGTGTGTGTGAGAGAGAGAGAGAGAGAAAGAGAGAGAGAGAGAGAGACCTTGTTGGAAGGTGTTGCAGATGTTTATATAAAGTCTTTATCAGTTCCACATGTTAATTTCTGCTGCTGCAACATTTTCACTATGACTGGGAAACTAGCAACTATTTTGGCAAAGTGTATCATCTACAACATTTTGAACATTAAAATTAGGGGCAACACAGGATTTTTTTGGTGTTGTTTTGAGCCAGATGTTGGTGCACAAAATACTTGTTATCTGCATAGAGAGCACACTGTTTAAAAAATAATAATGTAAACATGGTGGACTGTGTTGCTCACTCAGGCCAGGATTTATTCTAAAAGGGCTAATAGGTTTATTTCATTTCCAGTAGGCGGGGCTTGATCCAGTGAGTGTGTTCCAGTCACATTGAACAACTCAGCTACTGGTTCTGCTTTATGGGGAAAGTGACAAAAAAGCGGGTGGATTTTACCATTATAGGACAGTTGTTCACACATAGTGTGGACACAAATTCATGTTTAAACACAATGTAAAGCTGTAAATGCATTTTAGAGCAAAAAACAAGCCATTAGGGTAAAAAATAAATGTCTGCAGAGCTCAGAGACTTTTGTTGCAAGGCACAGATCTGAAGAAGGCTAAAAAATTTTGCTCTTGGGGAAAGCCTCAGTAAGAAAGGTGACCAAAAACCTGATGGTCACTCTGATGAGTGAACACCAGAGATCCTGTGTGGAGATAAGGACAAACATCAATGCAATCGTCCATTGATCTGTGCTTAATGCCACAGTGGCTACAGGAGCTTCTCCTGAGTGCAAATATATATATGCACATTACCAGTCAAAAATTTAGACATATATTCATTCTATCTGTATTTTCCCCACATTACAGAATAATGAACTAATCAAAACTGTGGAATAACACAACATTTTGCTGTGGACTGAAAGAATAAAATAAAATAAAAACTGTTATATTTGATCATCTTCAATGTAGTCACTCTTTGACTAGAATTTGCAAAATCGTACTCACAGCATTTTATCAAGACATTTCTTAAGATAAATAAGAATATTTAATATAATCTATTCTAGGCTCTTATTGCTTTTTTTCAATATTCAGTCTCAATCCTCAGTATCTTCTTGAAAGGTTTGAAACTTAATGAAAGAAATGAATATGTTTGGCACAACTATATTTTAGTTGCACTTATTTTAAGCAATTACACATATAACTTCAGACTAAAAGATTTTTAGGATCATGAGAAACATTTTTGTCAGGATCCTGCCAGAGTCTTGTCTTGTATTAATATCTAGTTGTGGCAGGGTTCTGGCAGTATTTTGTGTGGGAACACGTGATCATGCTGTTTTAAAATTAGACCACGTGTTTTCCTTGTTTTGTCACTTTTATCCCTCTCCCTGGTTTGTCTTTATGGTTTAATCATTGTCACGTGTTCCCCTCATTAGTTTCTCCCTATTTAAAGTCCTTGTGTTTATTGTTCTGTGCTTGTTTGTTTTGAATTTTGCCTGTGAGAAGTCTTTTGCCTGTATCATTCCTGTTCAAGCAAGTATCTAGTCAAGTGTTTTTTTTTAGTCTTGTTTATTGTCATGTTCATTGTTATTATGTTTAGTGTCAAGTTTATAGTCTTGTTAAAAGTCTAGCTTGTGTTTGTTTATCTTGTCAATGTTTTACCCCCTCGTGGGTTTAATTTTCCTGTTTTTTCAAATAAAGCGATCTTTGTTAATCCGGTTCTGTCTGTACTTGGGTTCATCCTGTAAATCCTGACAATTTTAGTTGAGTGTTAATAGCCGGTCAGTTAGTACTGTAAATATACAACTCTGCACAAATTAAGAGACCGCTTCAAAATTAGTTTCTGTTTTTCTGGATTTACTATGTAGGTTTGTGTTTAGATAAAATTATTACTTTTGTTTCATTCAGTGAACTTCTGACAACATTTTCTAAACAAAAACTTTTTATTTCTATATTTGCAGTTTGGACAAAATGAAAGAATTAACAACACAATCCTTTTTTTTTGTCATGCATTTAAGGAGAGTTCAGAAATTATGGAATACCCCGGACTGTTATTCACATATCTTTGCATGTCACTCCTCAGGTTTTCTTGAAAATTCAACTTAAGACACCGGAGTGACTGCCATACATGTAGAAATGCTCTCTTAATTTTTCCAGAGCTGTAATATCAGGGCAGACCACCACCTTATCCGTTTTCTGTCTGTGCCCCATCTGAACCCTTTAGCGCCCCTTAGTGGTGAAATTAAACTCCCTTAAACTATGAATGTGGAAACGAACAGAATTGGTAACCCAGACTCTTTTATATTGACTTCTTCGAATACAACTCATTTAGTTTTAAAGGAAGCGGTTTATTTATGATTTACTGATAGGGAAATTAAAAGTCAAAAGTTTAAAAACACTGCTTTTGCCCCAAAATAGCGTCATCTTTTAAATTATAGTGTATATTTAAACGCATTTAACAAACATGCCTTTGCCTTCACAGGTTAAATAAAAGATTTGAGGCGTTTCGACCGATCAGTGTATGACGTCAAATATCGCGAGAGCAAAGACCGAAAGTAAACGCGAAAGTACCAAAAACAAAGACTATTGGGGTGAGGGGTCGTCTTTCCACGGATGCAGCAAAGGTTATTGTTCAAAATGTATTTGTTATATCTAATAATGTATTGTGGTCTGGAACGTTTTTCTTGACATTTCATTATCTTTCTTTGCCTTGTATCTGCAGTGAAGTGGCCACCCAGATAGATCCGGATTTCCTATATTTGCATTTCTGTATAGTGAGTTAGGTTTCGATATTAAATTAAAGCATCAGCTAGCATACATCTTTAACTTATGTGTTAACAATAATATATGTGTCATTTATTAACAATATATTGGAACGCTATGTGTTTTTAGAAATAAAGTCAAACAGAAATAAGGAAGATTTTTCAGGATATTTCTGGTTTAAGTCTCTCATGTGGAAAAATTGATACAACATGAGGTAAGATTTACTTGACTTTTTTGCATTTCTTTTTTAGGCCAGTTGGGTTTTCATCTAAACCCAAAACTATTTTGCAAGATGTAAACAACACTGGTCCAGAAGCACTTTCAGTTTTTTAACACTACATAAACGTTGGGATAAATACAACCAATAGAACATATAGAACTGAATCAACAGTTAAACAAACATCTCTAAAAATAAGATGTGTGAATTAAGTAAAAAGTTACAGACTAAAACAGTAAGTGTTTCTGGACCAGTTTACATCTTGCAAAATGGTCTATAAACATGGACATTAGGTTCCTGAAAGATGGTTTACAAATGCCGCTTTCCAGCTTTTATTGTCCTTGTTTTAAATACCAAGACCATGTATAAAATGTAAATTCAAAATTGTGGTAGTTTTCTACTAAACTCAGAAAAACTGATATTGAACAGTATCACAATGTGTTCATTTTACCAACAACTTAAACTGAGATATGTAAGAAAGTTATTCTAGGGAATCTGTTTCTTTAGGCAATGTGTGTAAAGATTGTATTTTATTATAGTAAATGCATTACATTGAAATATTTAATGTAAACACATCTATTTCAATGTTGTTCTGATGTTCTTTACTGTTTTCAATAATTATTATACATTCTAGCTCTAAAGTTGTATTTAGTGCACATTTATCTGTACACATGTAATGCTGCATCAGTGCTGTATAAGTTTGAGTTTGGGAATAAAGCTATCCAATCATAGCAGTGGGCGTTTAGGTCCAGGTCTTCAATGCGGGCCACCACTTCAAACTGAGCATTTCTCCAGACAGCCTCAGAACCAGGTTACAAAATAGCCTATTACTTATTGCTTTTGATGTTTTTGAATGTAAAAACCACGCGGACATCATAAGTAGATCTCAGACAGCAGTTTCTAAATAATAAATGTACAGCGCATCTACTTCTAATAAATATACATACATAAATCAGTTTTTTACCGATGCATTTTTTTTTTTAGAAATGATGCATCTTCTAAGAAATGATGCATCTTCTTTTTTTTAGAAATGATGCATCGTGATGCAAATGCTAATTTGTATCCGATGCGCAGTTTTTAAACTTTTTATGCCGATGCACTGAACGATTCGGGGAATCTTCCCATCCCTAAAATTTATGCACTGCAAGTTGCTTTGGATAAAAGCATCTGCGAAATCCCTAAATCTGAATTTACATGTTAAAAGAGTGGTTCAATGGTATTTCATGCATTCTGAATTATTAAGACTGTTTAAGAATTGTTTCCTCATGCTAAACGTAGGCAAAGTGCCAAAAAAGCAGTTGGGCGTGTTACAGAGTATTTCTGTGCACTTTGCCAGGGTTCGTACAAGTGATATAGTTTGTTTATCCGGGGAAGCAGCGGAGTTTTGCGTGTGTGTTTGATGCGCTGGATTTCATTGAAAAGTCCCAACCGGGTCATGAGTTGCATGCGGTAATTAAGACCTTGTGTTATGTTGGAAATAGGCGCGTGCATATTATATAAATGACACAAACATGTAGTGAATCATAAGTTAAACAGTGTTGTATAGTGTTGCATGACTCATACTCGCTCCTCCCGCAGTAGTAACTATATTACATATATTAAGCTAAAAGTCCTTCTTCATTTTTTCGTACGTTATCAGAAAGAATTGGTAAAGCTAATCTTTCTTTTATAAATCTAATTAAACTAAAGACTCTTCAGAGATATGAAGGGTGTAATACTTCTCTATAGGTACTCCAGATTAACATCAGAAATGCAGAAACAGCGTGTGTATGTGAGCTTTAAAACCAGTTTATTTTTTGTTATAGTTCAGCTAAAGAGAGATCAGTATCATCAGACGTTAAGTGTATGTCTGTGAAGAGCAATCAGTCTATGGGACATCCAGTTCATTTTAAAGATGGAGACTCTTCTGCTGAGCAGAGGTAAGGACAGCCGCCCCATGGTTTAGGAAATGTAATTAATTAATTTGACCTTTGTTGAGCAATAAATTAAGTTATTTCTCAGTAAGTAAGAAATAAAGAGACTTGAGTGTATGTCCTGGACTTCTAACAGCATTTCTTTTAATTAACAGTAACAAACAGATTCGGTCGGATTCCTCCAGACAAAAGAAAGTGGAGACAATTTTCAAGGTTTGTATGTTTAAAATTGTGATAACAAACACATTATTAACTGCATTTAATAACAAAAATATCAAACCAAGAGGCACATTTTTGATAAGGATGTTAAAGGCTGATAACAAAAAAGAAAACATTTTAACAAAATAATCTTGGTTTGATAAAGCACTAGAATGGTAACACTTAGAATACTAGTATAGACCAAATAGGCTGCAAAGTATAGACTGCAAAAGGTCAAGAAATATACCGTTCAGTCATGAAACTCTTCCGTGAAGCTGATTCTCATGGTTCTCATGAAGTTGACAGCGCAGCTAATCGATCTTCCCTTTAGATCAATGTGACCAATTTTATCCCATCATGGGATTATTATTCCTAGCCTACCTTCTCTATGCATGGTAACCCATACTTGGAATGTGGCCTCTGCATTTAACCCATCCAGTAAATAGTGAATACATGCACAGAAAGTCGTGGACACACAGTCACCTTGGGGGACAGGTTCCTTGCTTAACAGCACCCCAGTCCCAACATGCCAGCCATAAAATTTGAACTGGCAACTCTCAGGTTACAAGCTTGACCCTTCATACAGCTGCCCACTTCCTGTACTGTACTGAACTGAAGAAGTTACTACTTGTGTGTGTTTTTTCTTTTTCTTTAGGAAGTTGAGCTTCAAATCATCTCTCTGATAAAGAAAGAGTTAAAGTGTTTTAAGAGACAACTAAGCCCAGATTACCCAACAAGGTCTAATAAAGAGGAGGAGGAGGAGGAGGATGAAGATCATGGCAGAGTCAGAGAGGAGCTTCTGAAGATCACACAGCACGTCCTGAAGAAGATGAACCAGACAGACCTTGCAAACTTACTACTGAACAGTAAGGGTGATGTCATTATTACATACAAATAACACAATAAACTATATTAAAATTGCTGAAATTGACAGTTCTATTTGCTTTTCTATTTTCCATCATCATAACAGAACTGGCCACAGTGTATCAGCAAAAACATAAATCTAGACTTGAGATAAAATTTCAAAACATTAACGAAGGAATACCAAATCAAAGTGGCTCAACACTTTTAAATGAGATCTACACAGAGCTGTACATAACAGAAGGAGGGAGCGGAGAGGTCAATAATGAGCATGAGGTGAGACAGATTGAGACAGCATCCAGGAGACCAGAGACTCAAGAAACACCAATCAAATGTAATGACATCTTTAAAGCTTTAACTGGACAAAACAAACCCATCAGAACTGTGTTGACTAAAGGAGTTGCTGGAATTGGAAAAACCGTCTCTGTGCAGAAGTTCATTCTGGACTGGGCTGAAGGAAAAGCAAATCAGGATGTTCACTTCATATTTCCACTTCCATTTAGAGAACTGAATCTGATGAGGCAGAAAAATTTTAATTTGATAGAGCTTCTTCATCACTTTTTTATAGAACTTAGACAATTGAAAAAGAGACACTATGACAACTATAAAATGTTGTTTATCTTTGATGGTCTGGATGAGTGTCGACTACCTCTAGATTTCTCAAACAATCAAATTTTGTTTGATGTAAAACAATCAGCCTCAGTGGATGTGCTGCTGTCAAATCTCATCAAAGGGAATCTGCTTCCTTCTGCTCTGATCTGGATCACCACTCGACCAGCAGCAGCCAATCAGATTCCTCCTGAGTATGTTGACCATGTAACAGAAATAAGAGGCTTCAGTGACCCTCAGAAGGATGAGTATTTCATGAAGAGAATAAATGATCAAATTCTGGCCAACAGAATCATCACACACATCAAATCATCCAGGAGTCTATACATCATGTGTCACATCCCAGTCTTCTGTTGGATTACAGCCACTGTTCTAGAGAAGATGTTGAGTAAAGCAGAGAGTAAAGCAGAGATCCCCAAGACTCTCACTCAAATGTTCACACACTTTTTGATCTTTCAGATGAAACAGATGAGCCAGAAATATCATGGAAGTCGTGAAAATGATCCTCACCAGACCAGAGACATTGTGTTTTCCCTGGGGAAGCTGGCTTTTCAAGAACTAGAGAAAGGGAACCTGATCTTCTACGAGGAGGATCTAAGAGAATGTGGATTTGATGTTAAAGAAGCATCTGTGTATTCAGGAGTTTGTACTCAGATCTTCAGAGAGGAGTTTGGACTGTACCAAGGGAAGGTTTACAGTTTTGTACATCTGAGCATCCAAGAGTTTCTTGCTGCCTTATTTAAATGTCTGGTCTTTGGCGAGGACAAAGAAAACCAATCAAATGCATCTGATTTTCTAAAGGGGGAAGTAGATAAAACGTTACAGAGTGAGAACGGACATCTGGATCTTTACCTGCGTTTTCTTCTGGGTCTTTCGCTAAAGCCCAATCAGGATCTCCTAAAAGTCTTGCTGACACAAACAGTAAGCAGCTTTCACGCACAGGAAATAGCCGACTATATTAAGCAGAAGATCAGAGAAAATCCTTCTCCAGAGAAATCCATTAATCTGTTCCACTGTCTGAATGAACTGCATGATCATTCTCTAGTGCGGGAAGTCCAAACATACCTGAGCGGAGCAAGTGCCGGTCAACCGTCTATTGTCAATTTGTCTCCTTCTCAGTGGTCGGCTCTGGCATTTGTGTTGCTGAACTCAGAAGAGGAGCTGGATGAGTTTAGACTGAATAAATACCATCCATCAGAGAAATGTCTTCTGAGTTTGCTGCCAGTGGTCAAAGCATCTAGAAAAGCTATGTGTGTATTTCCAACTTAAAATTTATTATTTTAATGTGGTATATTTTAAAGAAATACTAATGGTGCATTCACACTAGCCGCGGTAGAGGCGGCAAAAATGTGCCATTTGCACGTAATTCGCATTCTTTCGTGCGTGAACGCCTAGTCATTCGAGACATTCACTTGGAAATTTGTATCAAGAGAGGGGCTTTTTCGACTTCGCTCGCTTCCTGTAGTCACGTCACTACTACAGCAAGGTCCTAAATGGTTAACACGGTACGGAAATCCGCCGAAAGTCAGATTTTTTAACTTTCGCGTTCCCGCTGCAACGCTCAATTCACGTGGAACGCGCCATCAGCTCTTACCACGCTGCAGTATGCTAAATCACATCTTTGCATTGACTTAACACGTAAATCACTTGCGCTTGCCGCCTCTACCGCATCTGGTGTGAACCCTGCATAACACTATATTTTAAGTATCTCTACATAAGTCATAGTAGCAGTGGTGGCCGGTGGCTTCATTTTTTGTTGAAACTCACCTAATTCGCAGTTGTTTTTATGAATTTTGAAAAGATTCACTTCACATTTGGATGGAAACAGCCATTCAGGCCTAGAAAGGCAGCAAAGACATTGTTAAAATAGTCCATGTGCCTGCAGTGTTTCAATCTTCATTTCATGAAGCGATGAGAATACTTTTTGTGCCCCCCCCCAAAAAAAAACTAAGCAACTTTATTCCACATTAAGTGCTGATTATGTGAGTATAGTTTTAGATGTTTTAGGGTCATTGTCTTGACACTCGCTTGTTTTGCTTCTAGTCTAAGTGGCTGTAATCTTAGAGAGATGAGCTGTTCTGCTCTGGCCTCTGTTCTCGAATCGAAGACCTCAAATCTGAGAAAGCTAAACCTGAGTTACAACAATCTACAGGATTCAGGAATCAAGATTCTCTCTGCTGGACTGAAGAATCAGCACTGTAAAGTGGAGATATTACAGTAGGTTAACATTAATTATATTGTTTCTTGTCACATACAGTGTTAAAGTAAATATTAAAAGTATTTTCAGTAGTTATATACACAGGTTTACATATATAATGACACCTTGTGACATTTGCAAGAAAGAAAGATATAAGTTGCCTTAGCCTGCTCCTTGAGGTTCACTTGCTTTTAAGTACACCTCTGAGTTAGGCATACGTTATTAAAATACACGTAACACGTGTTAATAACACAAAAGTAGGGCAAACCAAACAAAACAATGGAGAATGTTACAAAAAGAGATTTCCTTAATTTTTATTTCGGACAACAGCAAAAAAAGTGAACTTCCTAAAACTTTATAAATGGGGTTATTATCTGATCATGTGTGATTAAATGACAGCTTAAACTTGGAAATGATAAAAACCCTTAATCGCTGTTATTTTGTTGTCATTAATGCACACTTGTCTTGTAGCTAAGTCCCTTTATTGAGATGCAAGTGTATTTTTTCTCTCTTTTCTAGACTGTCAAACTGCAGTATCACAAATAAAGGCTGTATAGATCTAGCATTGGCTCTGAAGTCAAACCCCTCATCCCTAAGAGAGCTCAATCTGAGTGACAATAAACCTGGAGACTCTGGTGTGCAGCTGCTCTCTGATCTACTAAAAGATTCACATTGTAAACTGGAGAAAATAGGGTGAGTCTTATAAATGAAGTAAAGGGCTGTAGTCCAAACCGGCCATTCGCTGTAGGCTTTGAAAAGGGACTTTTGTTAAAGAAAATATATCGCCTGGCAGTGAACTTTGAGCTTTAGCATTTTACAGGTATTATTTATGATCTAACAGCAACATTACACACTAACTAGAGTTTGAAAACGGGATCAGGAAGAACATGACATTTAAATAATAAGTACAGAACTCTTACATTTTATTTATATTCATATATCATCATAGGTCATTGGGACAGTGTTATGTGAAATAAAAGTTAAATTCTAAGTTTAAAAAAGGCAAACTCCAGTTAATTTAAAAGTTAGCGACTTTTAGCATGAAAAAAAGAAACTAAGACAATAAAAACACTATTGCCAGGCATTCCCAAAAGCACAGAAGCATGTTAAAACTTTTTAAACTGTACAGTTTTTGTTAAAACGTTATCTTATCATTTGTTACCATATGTTATATGGTGTGTCTGAGGGGTACACCATCACATGAGAGCAGTTTACTTGGTTTTTTATAAACGGGGTTGGAAGGGTTACTTTGTAATCTGTTACAGTTACACAAAAGTATCTGTCAGTTTAAGGGTGTTTAGTAAAAGGCTATATTTGAATAGGTCAATATTAGGGCTGTCACTTTTGAGGAAAATCAAATTCGAACGGATTTCGAATATCAGGCAATGTATCCGAATATATTCGAATATCTAGGCGCCCCCCCCACGCGCATCAAAAACCCACCGTAATGGAGATTCAATCACAAAATTATTAACAGTGACAGTCATAAACAGGGTTGTCTGGATTACTTTTTTACTTAATGTTTGAAACAGCAGGTTATCAACTTATGAATAACAAACTTATATATATAAAAAATGATTCAGAACAGTTACAAACAATAACGTGACAACTTAAATAGCAGCAGGAGTATATAGGCAGACGCAAACGGAATTCGCGCCCGCAGATTTCGGCAGAAATTCCGTCATTGACAAGCACACATATCCCGCGCTTGAGCGTGTTTGTGACCAGAACTGTCATTGACAACAAGCACACATACATACATAGCCTATCCCGCGCGTTTGTGAACCGTCATTCACAAGTACATTAACCCTGCGCGTGCTGTTTGCTTGCCCGTTTTCAATGATAGAGAGCACAAAACCTTTGATACTTGAGATGAAATTAAACTTATAGATGAGTTAATCAGATCTCACTTGACTCTGTCGTCTATGTGACGCGCGACAGTCAGCACATGATCATTTCAAATTCGTTTACAAGACAAATGCTGTTGTTTAATATAAAGTTTACATTGCGTTGTAAAAATTTTGAAATTATCTTTATACATGCTAATTTCATAATGCGAACGTATTAACACAAGCTTTTTATTCTGCTATAATATTTAACACTATAAACAATATGTCATTTTATATACAAACTATAATTCTATCTTGACATGCACATGAGGTTCATGTTGGTCCCATTTGATTCCCTCTCTTGCGCACAGTTGCTGTCGTCGGTCTCACTCTCAGCCTCCTTCCTATTACGAGGTGTTACTGTAAAAAATGCGCTACACATGGCATTTAAAAAACCGGATGGTTTATTTATAGTTCGAATACGGATATTTCACGTCATGTTCGAATGCATATTCGAATATCGAATAAAAAGTGACAGCCCTAGTCAATATTAAAATGGTATCCTTAAAAGGATGTCCTCCCTTACTATAGAACACCGTTTGCATTTAACAGTATAACAAAGTAAGGGGAACTAACTAAACATTGTATTTGTGGTACATAGACAGTCACAGTTAAGTTAGTAAGAATGCTGACGTTGTAAAATAGGTTTACTGTTTAGCCAGTGAACAGTGTTTCAGGCTTTGATCAAATAAGATTTTACACAATCTTTGGGCGGAGAGTTGATTCATATGCAGCAGCAGACTGATTCATTGCTCTTTAGCATGGTTACTATGTGTAACTTTGTGTTTACATTGGTTCTTGTATAAATACCCTGCATTTTCTTAGTTTGTTTGTCAGTCATTGTTAAAGGTAATGTTTGATGCTATTTCCTGTAAGCCTTGCCTGTTGTTTTCTTTGTTTTTATTGAACCTAAAACTGCATTTGTATTCGCTGTCTATGCCTGCCTTTGTCCACACGTTTCAGAATAACTGACCAAGATCCAGCAAGAGCCCTGTTTTGCCTACGTCAAGGTAGGCAACACATTGAGGTAGTGTTGTAGTCAAGACCACCTAAACCGAGACCAACTCATGACCAAGACCAAGACAGGTCGAGATAGAGTCAAGACCAATGAGGACCATGAGGTCCGAGATCGGTCCTGAGAACTACAACACTACATTGAGGAACACATTAAAGACTTTCTGGACATTGCAAACTCCTCTAACCTCTCTGATTTTATGTTGATTTACTTTTTCTGTTATGACATAAATCAGCCTTACCAAGATAATCTAATATGATACTAATATGGTCATTTTCTCAGTTTTTGGACTATGCATTGGCATTGGGTTTCCCTTCACCATGGGGTGAGTTGAAGGAGAAAGCTCCCCCTATAATTTTTTTTTGGGGGGCAGTAGGCATTGGGTTTCATCGGGCATGGAGCCGGGCTGGTCATGAAAGCTTGAATGCCCTACTTTAGCCTTGTATGCATGGCAAGGACATTGTTTGTGGAGGATTTCTCCCCAGAGCCAGCTGACAACATGGCCGCCTCTCCAGTGCCAGTTCACAACTTGGCCACCACACCAATGTTTCCAGCCTTCATCTGTGCCGTTCCTGAACCCAAGATGGTGGATTAAAGTTTTCAAAGTCATCTGTTCCGATGGTCCCAAGTCTGGGGGTCGGAGAGATGTCAGAAGTTTGTCCACTGTCTGCTGTTTTTCCTGTTGTGGCTATGACCTTGTGGTGCGTTTGGGCCACAAACTGCTCTAAGGTTCCCTTTAGAATTCGCTGCAGTGCATGAGTCCATTACAAAGCTTCCTGTAACAGCTAAGATTAATAAACCAATAGTGTCCTTTGAGCTTATTGTTATGGCCAATATGTCTGAACCTAAGTCAGTTGGGCTTCCTGTCATGGCAGAGATTGCTCAACCTGAGTCCCCAAAGACTCCTGTCATAGCCGGGATGGCTGAACCTGAGTCTGCTGTGCTTTTTGTCATGGCCAATATGGCTTCATCTGAGTTTCCTGTCTATTTGTCCCCATAGTAATTATTTTTTTCTGTTCTGTCATTGGTGCTTGTCATGTATAAATACCTCTGCCTATTCTTAGTTTGTTTGTCAATCGTTGTTAGCCTTGTCCTGGCCAAGATAGCCCTACCAAACAACCTTCGTTCCCTGTCCTAGCTAAGATGGCCGTACCCTGGTCTTCAGTTCCTCTTTGGTTCCTGTTGCCACTGACACCACCATGTCTCCCGTTTTACCCTGGGTCCTATGACCACATGAACCACCCTGATCTCCAGTTCAGCCCTGGTTTCCATCTCCACCGGCACCAACATGGTTTCAAGCTCCACCCTGGTTCCTTTTGGCACAGGGGCCTCCCTGGTCTTCAGCTCAGCCCTGGTTCCCATCGCCACCAGTCCCTCTCTGGTCTTCAGCTGGCGGCTTCTCCCTGATCTCTGGCTCCTCCGTTTCTGCCCTAATCACAGCCTCCATCGACTCCAGCCTGGTCCAAACCTCCACATGTTCTGCACTGGTCCTAGCCTCCATCGGCTCGGTAGTGGTCCTAGGCTCCGCCCTGGTTTCCTGCTCTAATGGCTTCACCCTGGCTTCCTGCTCTGTTGGCTCAGCCCAGGCTTCCTGCTCTGTCGGCAATGCCCTGCTTCCTGCTCTGCTTCCTGCTCTGCTGCCTCTGCCATGACTCTCGCCTCTGCCGGCTTCGCCTTGGTCTCCAGGCCCTCTTCCTCTTTATTTTGAAGTTCTAATGTGTGCCATTGTTTCTGTGTTCCTCACGTTTTCCATGCCATGTCAGTCGTTGTTGAACAAATGTTTGATGTTATTTTATGTAAGCCTTGCCTGTGCCCATCATAGTTCTGTTTTCTTTCGGATTTGGATCAGCTACCTATATTCACACGCTACATTAGGGCTGTAAGTCTTCATATGATTATATTTAAAAATTAATTTACAAACTCAGATTCATCTTGACTTTCACAGTGAAAATTCCATCAGTTTACAATAACAAAATACATTTCAATTTTATTAAAACTAATTCATTTTAGCAAATGTAATTTTAGGCGTTTAATGTTCCGATTTAGAAGAGGTTGTATTATTTTTGAGTTTATTACTGACCATTCATGCTCAGTAATGATTTTACTAAAACCAGAACTGAGATCAGTCTTTTCTCACTTGCTCACCTTATATGTAACTGTCATACTCTCAGTCTGTTTTCTTGCCTGTTTCACATTTTCTCCAATCTCCCTCCAGGCAAAGTTTCCCATTATCCTCAACACTTCTGATTAAGGGCTACATTGAGGAGTTCCTCGGGCTCTGCCCGCTTCCCGATAGATTATCATGATTGTACAAGCCATGTGTATTGAAAATGCAGAAGCTGTGTTCTTACAGTGTTAATGCTGCTGGCATACACAGCATAACTTAACATCAGCAAATAGTTAAAAAACATAATAGAACTACAGTAACATAAGTTTATTTTCTTGTCCATTGTCTAGGTTGTCGAATTGTAGCATCCCAGAGGAAGGTTGTGCTGCTCTGGCCTCAGCCCTGAGATCAAACCCCTCACATCTGAGAGAACTCAATCTGAACTGGAACAATCCAGGCGACTCGATAAAGCTGTTTTCTGCACTGCTGGAGGATCCAGAATGTAAAGTGGAGAAACTATTGTGAGTCAAATTATCAGACCGTGTTTCGATCGGTTTCACACTGTTTTTTTACATTTATGCTTTTTTGACATCTGAAATTACCAGGATTGTCCAAGCATCCCTCCTTCTCCTTTTATACCACTTTATCTTACAGTGTTGTTCTACCTGTACATACTATGTACTAACAGTGTACAGTAAATGTGTAATTACTAGGTAACAACCCTAAACTTTACCCTAACCCATATTCAAAGAATAGTTTACCCAAATATGAAACTTCTCTCATAATTTTCTTACCGTCATATAATTTAGGTGAATATGACTAGCCTTCTTCAACCGATATATATTAAATGACATCCTGGCTCTTAATAAATGCTTGTGAGGAAAACGCTATTTACATTTTGTGCTTATTTAGTGATTATTAATACACATTATTTGAGGAACTACTGTCATGGCGACACAATCTGGTGGCACATCAGTCATGTTTTTTCTCATGTGTCTTGTGGTCATATGTCTGTTTGTCACATGACCTGCAGGAACCGATGAGACCTATGTACCACCATGATGGTAGTCTTTAATGATTCATTGACTAAATAAGTTTAGAATGTGAATCATTTTCTCTCAAATATATTGTTTCGCTTTTGAAGACATTCTGCACATATCATATAAAACATTTTATGATTCTAGTAAACTATTCCTATCTCTGCCCCATGAATAATTTTTTTTACCATGTGGATATTTTAATGTAGCTACTGATGAAATTTTGGCTCCTTTTTATTACATTTTTTATTTGTCACTTCAGTGATTTTTTTTTGAAAGTTATTACAGTAACATTGACACGTTTTAAAGACATAACCGAGATGTAGACAGCAGGTGGGGTCAAAAAGAAAGGCCCAAACTATAGCCAGCAGGGCTGATCAGGAGAAAAACCTATGTGGGGATAAAACAAAACTTTTTCGACAAAGAGCATGAATTGTATCCATCGCGGTCAGGTATCCAAAGTTATACGGCAAACAGTTAATGATACATAAATGTAGTATCTCCCCTATAACTATAGATACTGTGATGGTATCCTTGCCAAAGGATTTGATTTGTACCACTCATGTTCACAGCCAGATGAATCTGCCATACTGATGTTGTCATAAAAACTGATATGGACTTTGCCTATGGCGAGTGATAAAGTTATATATAATATACTTGCTGGCCCACCCAACTCTCTACATATCTTTAGATATCCACATTGGCCATTAAAATCTCATAAAAAATGATTCAGAACAGTTACAAACAATAACGTGACAACTTAAATAGCAGCAGGAGTATATAGGCAGACGCAAACGGAATTCGCGCCCGCAGATTTCGGCAGAAATTCCGTCATTGACAAGCACACATATCCCGCGCTTGAGCGTGTTTGTGACCAGAACTGTCATTGACAACAAGCACACATACATACATAGCCTATCCCGCGCGTTTGTGAACCGTCATTCACAAGTACATTAACCCTGCGCGTGCTGTTTGCTTGCCCGTTTTCAATGATAGAGAGCACAAAACCTTTGATACTTGAGATGAAATTAAACTTATAGATGAGTTAATCAGATCTCACTTGACTCTGTCGTCTATGTGACGCGCGACAGTCAGCACATGATCATTTCAAATTCGTTTACAAGACAAATGCTGTTGTTTAATATAAAGTTTACATTGCGTTGTAAAAATTTTGAAATTATCTTTATACATGCTAATTTCATAATGCGAACGTATTAACACAAGCTTTTTATTCTGCTATAATATTTAACACTATAAACAATATGTCATTTTATATACAAACTATAATTCTATCTTGACATGCACATGAGGTTCATGTTGGTCCCATTTGATTCCCTCTCTTGCGCACAGTTGCTGTCGTCGGTCTCACTCTCAGCCTCCTTCCTATTACGAGGTGTTACTGTAAAAAATGCGCTACACATGGCATTTAAAAAACCGGATGGTTTATTTATAGTTCGAATACGGATATTTCACGTCATGTTCGAATGCATATTCGAATATCGAATAAAAAGTGACAGCCCTAGTCAATATTAAAATGGTATCCTTAAAAGGATGTCCTCCCTTACTATAGAACACCGTTTGCATTTAACAGTATAACAAAGTAAGGGGAACTAACTAAACATTGTATTTGTGGTACATAGACAGTCACAGTTAAGTTAGTAAGAATGCTGACGTTGTAAAATAGGTTTACTGTTTAGCCAGTGAACAGTGTTTCAGGCTTTGATCAAATAAGATTTTACACAATCTTTGGGCGGAGAGTTGATTCATATGCAGCAGCAGACTGATTCATTGCTCTTTAGCATGGTTACTATGTGTAACTTTGTGTTTACATTGGTTCTTGTATAAATACCCTGCATTTTCTTAGTTTGTTTGTCAGTCATTGTTAAAGGTAATGTTTGATGCTATTTCCTGTAAGCCTTGCCTGTTGTTTTCTTTGTTTTTATTGAACCTAAAACTGCATTTGTATTCGCTGTCTATGCCTGCCTTTGTCCACACGTTTCAGAATAACTGACCAAGATCCAGCAAGAGCCCTGTTTTGCCTACGTCAAGGTAGGCAACACATTGAGGTAGTGTTGTAGTCAAGACCACCTAAACCGAGACCAACTCATGACCAAGACCAAGACAGGTCGAGATAGAGTCAAGACCAATGAGGACCATGAGGTCCGAGATCGGTCCTGAGAACTACAACACTACATTGAGGAACACATTAAAGACTTTCTGGACATTGCAAACTCCTCTAACCTCTCTGATTTTATGTTGATTTACTTTTTCTGTTATGACATAAATCAGCCTTACCAAGATAATCTAATATGATACTAATATGGTCATTTTCTCAGTTTTTGGACTATGCATTGGCATTGGGTTTCCCTTCACCATGGGGTGAGTTGAAGGAGAAAGCTCCCCCTATAATTTTTTTTTGGGGGGCAGTAGGCATTGGGTTTCATCGGGCATGGAGCCGGGCTGGTCATGAAAGCTTGAATGCCCTACTTTAGCCTTGTATGCATGGCAAGGACATTGTTTGTGGAGGATTTCTCCCCAGAGCCAGCTGACAACATGGCCGCCTCTCCAGTGCCAGTTCACAACTTGGCCACCACACCAATGTTTCCAGCCTTCATCTGTGCCGTTCCTGAACCCAAGATGGTGGATTAAAGTTTTCAAAGTCATCTGTTCCGATGGTCCCAAGTCTGGGGGTCGGAGAGATGTCAGAAGTTTGTCCACTGTCTGCTGTTTTTCCTGTTGTGGCTATGACCTTGTGGTGCGTTTGGGCCACAAACTGCTCTAAGGTTCCCTTTAGAATTCGCTGCAGTGCATGAGTCCATTACAAAGCTTCCTGTAACAGCTAAGATTAATAAACCAATAGTGTCCTTTGAGCTTATTGTTATGGCCAATATGTCTGAACCTAAGTCAGTTGGGCTTCCTGTCATGGCAGAGATTGCTCAACCTGAGTCCCCAAAGACTCCTGTCATAGCCGGGATGGCTGAACCTGAGTCTGCTGTGCTTTTTGTCATGGCCAATATGGCTTCATCTGAGTTTCCTGTCTATTTGTCCCCATAGTAATTATTTTTTTCTGTTCTGTCATTGGTGCTTGTCATGTATAAATACCTCTGCCTATTCTTAGTTTGTTTGTCAATCGTTGTTAGCCTTGTCCTGGCCAAGATAGCCCTACCAAACAACCTTCGTTCCCTGTCCTAGCTAAGATGGCCGTACCCTGGTCTTCAGTTCCTCTTTGGTTCCTGTTGCCACTGACACCACCATGTCTCCCGTTTTACCCTGGGTCCTATGACCACATGAACCACCCTGATCTCCAGTTCAGCCCTGGTTTCCATCTCCACCGGCACCAACATGGTTTCAAGCTCCACCCTGGTTCCTTTTGGCACAGGGGCCTCCCTGGTCTTCAGCTCAGCCCTGGTTCCCATCGCCACCAGTCCCTCTCTGGTCTTCAGCTGGCGGCTTCTCCCTGATCTCTGGCTCCTCCGTTTCTGCCCTAATCACAGCCTCCATCGACTCCAGCCTGGTCCAAACCTCCACATGTTCTGCACTGGTCCTAGCCTCCATCGGCTCGGTAGTGGTCCTAGGCTCCGCCCTGGTTTCCTGCTCTAATGGCTTCACCCTGGCTTCCTGCTCTGTTGGCTCAGCCCAGGCTTCCTGCTCTGTCGGCAATGCCCTGCTTCCTGCTCTGCTTCCTGCTCTGCTGCCTCTGCCATGACTCTCGCCTCTGCCGGCTTCGCCTTGGTCTCCAGGCCCTCTTCCTCTTTATTTTGAAGTTCTAATGTGTGCCATTGTTTCTGTGTTCCTCACGTTTTCCATGCCATGTCAGTCGTTGTTGAACAAATGTTTGATGTTATTTTATGTAAGCCTTGCCTGTGCCCATCATAGTTCTGTTTTCTTTCGGATTTGGATCAGCTACCTATATTCACACGCTACATTAGGGCTGTAAGTCTTCATATGATTATATTTAAAAATTAATTTACAAACTCAGATTCATCTTGACTTTCACAGTGAAAATTCCATCAGTTTACAATAACAAAATACATTTCAATTTTATTAAAACTAATTCATTTTAGCAAATGTAATTTTAGGCGTTTAATGTTCCGATTTAGAAGAGGTTGTATTATTTTTGAGTTTATTACTGACCATTCATGCTCAGTAATGATTTTACTAAAACCAGAACTGAGATCAGTCTTTTCTCACTTGCTCACCTTATATGTAACTGTCATACTCTCAGTCTGTTTTCTTGCCTGTTTCACATTTTCTCCAATCTCCCTCCAGGCAAAGTTTCCCATTATCCTCAACACTTCTGATTAAGGGCTACATTGAGGAGTTCCTCGGGCTCTGCCCGCTTCCCGATAGATTATCATGATTGTACAAGCCATGTGTATTGAAAATGCAGAAGCTGTGTTCTTACAGTGTTAATGCTGCTGGCATACACAGCATAACTTAACATCAGCAAATAGTTAAAAAACATAATAGAACTACAGTAACATAAGTTTATTTTCTTGTCCATTGTCTAGGTTGTCGAATTGTAGCATCCCAGAGGAAGGTTGTGCTGCTCTGGCCTCAGCCCTGAGATCAAACCCCTCACATCTGAGAGAACTCAATCTGAACTGGAACAATCCAGGCGACTCGATAAAGCTGTTTTCTGCACTGCTGGAGGATCCAGAATGTAAAGTGGAGAAACTATTGTGAGTCAAATTATCAGACCGTGTTTCGATCGGTTTCACACTGTTTTTTTACATTTATGCTTTTTTGACATCTGAAATTACCAGGATTGTCCAAGCATCCCTCCTTCTCCTTTTATACCACTTTATCTTACAGTGTTGTTCTACCTGTACATACTATGTACTAACAGTGTACAGTAAATGTGTAATTACTAGGTAACAACCCTAAACTTTACCCTAACCCATATTCAAAGAATAGTTTACCCAAATATGAAACTTCTCTCATAATTTTCTTACCGTCATATAATTTAGGTGAATATGACTAGCCTTCTTCAACCGATATATATTAAATGACATCCTGGCTCTTAATAAATGCTTGTGAGGAAAACGCTATTTACATTTTGTGCTTATTTAGTGATTATTAATACACATTATTTGAGGAACTACTGTCATGGCGACACAATCTGGTGGCACATCAGTCATGTTTTTTCTCATGTGTCTTGTGGTCATATGTCTGTTTGTCACATGACCTGCAGGAACCGATGAGACCTATGTACCACCATGATGGTAGTCTTTAATGATTCATTGACTAAATAAGTTTAGAATGTGAATCATTTTCTCTCAAATATATTGTTTCGCTTTTGAAGACATTCTGCACATATCATATAAAACATTTTATGATTCTAGTAAACTATTCCTATCTCTGCCCCATGAATAATTTTTTTTACCATGTGGATATTTTAATGTAGCTACTGATGAAATTTTGGCTCCTTTTTATTACATTTTTTATTTGTCACTTCAGTGATTTTTTTTTGAAAGTTATTACAGTAACATTGACACGTTTTAAAGACATAACCGAGATGTAGACAGCAGGTGGGGTCAAAAAGAAAGGCCCAAACTATAGCCAGCAGGGCTGATCAGGAGAAAAACCTATGTGGGGATAAAACAAAACTTTTTCGACAAAGAGCATGAATTGTATCCATCGCGGTCAGGTATCCAAAGTTATACGGCAAACAGTTAATGATACATAAATGTAGTATCTCCCCTATAACTATAGATACTGTGATGGTATCCTTGCCAAAGGATTTGATTTGTACCACTCATGTTCACAGCCAGATGAATCTGCCATACTGATGTTGTCATAAAAACTGATATGGACTTTGCCTATGGCGAGTGATAAAGTTATATATAATATACTTGCTGGCCCACCCAACTCTCTACATATCTTTAGATATCCACATTGGCCATTAAAATCTCATATCAGTAAAAACCATCTCTGTTTGATATATATATATACATACATACATACATAATATTTTGACCACCTGCCTAATATTGTGTCAGTCAGATCCTTACACTTGCACATTTGTCCTGCTTCTAACACATCAATTTTGAGGACACGTGTAGTTGATGTGGGGCGAAGGCTGGCCAATGTGGTCTGATCCAACAGATGAGCTACTGTAGCTAAAACTTCTGAAAAAGTGAATGCTGGTTGTGATAGAAAGGCCTAGTGGAGGTCAGGGCTGTTTTGGTGGCAAAAGGGGAACCTACACAATATTAGGCAGGTGGTCATAATGTTATGGCTGATCAGTGTGTATATATATATATCACTTGAAGTAATACAGTATTTTATCTCTCCACAGGTTGTCTTGCTGCAGTATTAAAGAGGAAGGTTGTGCTGCTCTAGCTTTAGCTCTAAAATCAAACCCCTCACATCTGCGAGAGCTGGATCTGAGCGGAAATAAACCACGAGACTCAGGAGTGAAGCTGCTCTCTCATCTACTGAAGGATCCACAGTGCAAACTGGAGAAACTACAGTTAGATTTGTTATCTTACTGATGTGATCATTTTTATATAATACAGATGCTGTAGATATAGCTCTTACTGTACATCCTCACTTTTTCTGCAGGTTGTATAATTGCAGCATAGGAGAAGAAGGTTGTGCTGCTCTGATCTCTGCTCTGCAGTCAAACCCCTCGTACATTAGAGAACTGAATCTGAGTGAAAATAAACCTGGGGATTCAGGAGGAAAACTGCTCTCTTCTCTGATAGAGGATCCACATTGTAAAGTTGAAATACTCAAGTGAGTTTGTTTTTCAATATAAGCATTTATCATGTTATTTATCATTAATAGACTAAATAGCTGTGTCCCAATTCAAGGGCTGCGACCTTATAAGCATGTAACCTTAATTGGCGTCACCTGCTGCATGCGCCTGTCAGCAGGACATAGCGGAAACATTTCTGACTTATTAAAATAAATCAGAAAAATATTAATCAGAATAAATGTATTTTAGACAACAGTGTCGTGGAAAAATGCGGAAGTAATAGCGTCTGTCGGGCCACTCGCTTTTTTATGGTAAGTTTGTTCATCTGAACACTTAATTTTGTGCCGTGTTAACAAACCATCGTATTGGACTAATACTGTAACATCTATGACTAACAATTATGTTTTGAACATTACATGAAACCTTACATAATGAAAAAAAAACCGATGTCATCAAACACAACATTTATAAAACTTGATTACTTTACCTCATGTGTAACATGATTTCTCTTTCCCATGTGATTGATGACCATCAGCGTTTGAGTTAAAGACAACAAATCCCATCAGTCCACACTGCTTCAGAGCATCATTAATCTACATCATTGTTATTGATTTGATCTGGCACCCTCTAGCAGCGCGGATTATCAAATTGCATCTTTAATTGTTTATTTTAGAATATCCAGCCGTTATATGCAGCCGTTGCAGGCGTGCAATGAATCTTGGGATATTCATGGCTGTTAAGGATCCATTCGTTCTATCCTTAACAGCGCGGAGAAATGGGAACACATTTTGAGGCTTTATTCTAACATTCTTTGAATTGGGACGTCCTTACCAGCCTCAAGTCGCGCTGCTGTGACTCAATCGGTCTTAAAATACGTCCTTAGAAGGTCGCAGCCTTTGAATTGGGACACAGCCAATGTCTAATAGTCAAAGATAAAGTATATACTATTTTATTAGATTACAGTCTGCTTATCCCTAACAAAAGTTAAAACAAAAAAAACATGGTTCCTATAGTTAAACCTTGGTTACCACAAAATATCTATGGTTGTGCTGCAGTAAAACCAGGGTTTTGCCAATGGTAATTAAAACAAAAACATGGCTACTACAAAAACATGGCTAATTTTGGTAAGGGATGAGTACAATAAAATAGAAATGTATAATTTTCCTGTTTTCTGTGGTTTCTTTCTTCTAATCTTTTATGTAAAGCTGCTTTGAAACAACATTGTAAAAATAAATTTGACTTAAAATCTGAATAAAAGTTTTTTTTTATAAAATTGGATTTTTAAATAATTAAAATATTTTATATTAAATATTTGTTATTAATTAAATATTAAATAACAAAAAACTATTTTCATTTTATTTTGAAGTGGCACTAACTATAAAGTATAAAGCATAGTGGGTTGTGCAAATATTACAGTGAATTACATCATTTATACAATTAATTCAAATAGATTTTTTTGTACAATTTTATCAATTAACAAATTGTTTTCCTGTAAAATGTATGTAAATTCAGAAATTAATTTGAACACAAATGAATGTAAATGTGTAGTCCTAATGAAGACCCAGATCTGTAACAGAGTATTTCACTGTTGTTCTCTGCAGGTTGTCTAACTGTGGTATAGGAGAGGAAGGTTGTGCTGCTCTGGCTTCAGCTTTGAAATCAAACCCATCACACCTGACAGAACTCAATCTAAACTGGAATAAACCAGGAGATACAGTCGAAAGTCTGCTTTCTGATCTAATGAAGGATCCACTCTGTAAACTGAAGAAACTAGAGTAAGTAGCTGATTTGTGATCATTACAGTTCTGATGCAAGCAAAGTTTCTTAAGGGCAGTCACACCACTAGGTGGCCATGCAACACCTACCTATTTATACAGGGAAAGAAAGATATCTCTAAAATCATGTGCTGAAATCACAATTCAACAATATATTTCTCGACAACAATTAAACATGATGTCAACTGCCATAACTTTTGTTTCCTTAGTTAAAATTCCATTATTACCTGCAGTATTTATTATTTACTCTACATGAATAGAGGAGTACCAATATATATAACATTGCAAGGTGACAGTAAAACGTATTTCTAACCAGCAATGATTAACTGTAACATAAATTTGTTTCCTAAGCTTTTATAATAGTTGTCAAACAGTAATGACTGTAATAAAGAACATAAAGACTTTACTGGAAGTTGAAACTTCCTTTACTCTAACATGAAAAGCGTTGCACTTCCCCCTATTCATCATAATACAGCTCATGTTTTATTTTGCATGTCTTTAGTGGCATTAGTGACAAACACTGGGCACACAAAACATCAGTATGTGCTAGTGGTAATCGACACACTACCGCAGGCAGATGGCCACACTGCCAAAGAGCATGCATTGCTTGTATTTCATCTTGTATGTGATCTCCACTGGTGTGATTTGTATCAAACATGTGTTTTATCATCTGAATGTAAATTTCTATGTTTATGGAGGCACAGTATGACAGTTTATTACTTGTGATGTTTGGTAGCATTACAAGAGAAAGAAAAGCATGGCAGCAGCTTGTACAGAGATTGGCCATTGCAACAACTGAGTCAGTGTGTATGTGAATGGGGCTTCACAACATCTTTAAAAACATTAACAAACTTTTCTCTTAACAGCATGAACACACCCTACAAGTCACCTTCTATGAGAATCAAGCAAGGAGGGCCATGAGAAGAACATTTGTGATATTGTATATTATTATGGTGTGTTTAAGTTGGTATATGTGGTTTACGGGGACACAGGATGTGAACTGCTTAAAAACAAACTAAATGGTAGTTTTTCATATAATAAAGACTAAGTAAATTAATAACCCTTTAAAAAAATTGTGACTGATTTAGCATTTTGTTGTTTATTTATTATGATCCTATTGTTTAAACAGTCTTTTAAAGTTTGCTGTACCTAACAGCCAATTAAGCATAACCTTGACTGGGTTTGGTGTTAATGGACTTGTATGAGCAACAGTAGCTACAATTTTCAAAGGTACAAATTTAACATTATAGCCTACAAAGAGGTTTTGACTCAAGAGTGTAACATACTTGTCTGCGCAGATAGCATTGTGGGTAATGTGTCGCCTTGTAGTGCTGTTGTGTGTGTGTGTGTGTGTGTGTGTGCGTGCGTGCGTGTGTGCGTGTGTGTGTGTGTGAGCCGAGCGAGGTCGTGTACTATTATTATTTTTGCTTGCTTGTTTTATTTATTTCACTTTTTGCATTTCTGTTATTTTTTTATATTTGTTTCGAAACCCATATCATAAATGATCATAATACAATTTGTCCACAGAAAAATATTAATATCAATAAAAGTTCATACATAATTAATTCTTGTAAACAATATCATTACGTTCGAAAAGGACCGGGATGAAGCAGAAGCTTTTTTTTCCCACCCCTTGTACAAATCACACTTTAACCAGTACATTATTATATCATACATATTTTCCCTAAAATACATATTTTGTTAAATGTCCCATAAATTCCAGTTATACACCTACAAATATTTTTGAACAAAACCAAAAAAATCTTTATCATATACACATTATCTAATTTTACAATCACTTTAATACATCCAGGCATTGTTTTATTTTTTACTTTAAAAAGTGTCTTATACAACTTTTGCCCTGCTTCATATTTGCATAATAGTTTAATCTCAGTTCTTTAAACACCATTTAATTTCACAATCACCTTTATACCTCCATGTATGACATCAATAGTGTTTTATAAAACTGTATAATATTTACACCATATTTTAATCACAATTCTTTATCATATAATATACATATACTTCCTTTAATTCCATAACCAACACTAAACATTATAAAAATTAAATTTATTAGGGCCTCCTGTATGACAATTCTGGAAAATCCCTCTTCACATCTGGATCATTCCTCTTGCCCTTTCATTCTAAATTCTGTTGCCCCTCGGGCTCTTCGACAGGCATGTAGAAAAGTTGAGTGCAAATGGAAGAATAAATGGATAAACTTATACACAGGTGTATGGCATTTTTTGATAGTCACTTTCCACTTACCAGTTAAGTTCAGTTTCTACAACGTGTCCTGCTACACCATAATCTAGTGAGACCTAGTCCATGAACTATATAATAAATAATGAATGATAATAAATAATAAATGTCTGATGTTACCTCAAATTGTTCCATTTTATATTTTATATTACCACGTCTTGGATTAATAAAATATACACCGTTGCAATTGAATCCTGCTCTTCTTGCCTTATTTACGACATCTTTTACTTCCCAGCATGCAATTTTGAGAGTAAAGAGTTTGAGATTGTTTTAAAGAGTAAAGATGTCTAATAGCCATCCAAACCATTGATCTACACTATATAAATTACTGGAATGCGCATAGAAGGCTTAACGTAACTGCGTGAGGTGAAGCCAGTACACAGTTCGAGCGGCCATCTTGGTATACCCAACCGGCAGAGGGCGTCATTGACTTCCATTCAAAATCATGATCTAAATTCACCCGATATACAGAGTAGCAGTCACACAAGATTAATTTTGAGGATATGTGTATGTAAATGAATTGTTAATTCTGGTGTTATTTGCAATGTTTATGTTTTAATCGGGCAGGATAATGGATTTATAAAAACCGTTAAGGTGAGTGTGTCTGTTGTATTCTGTTTATTACACGGGTATAAATAAAGTTTTTTGACATTAAGCTGCACGTTCAGCGTTATTTCTCTGAATAAGTTTAGGTATGCAAGGCAAGGCAAGGCAAGTTTATTTGTATAGCACATTTCATACACAGAGGTCATTCAAAGTGCTTTACACAGAAATGAGAAAACAATATATAAAAAAGAAAATGTAAAAATAAGGGAAACACGATTAAATCACAATAAAAACAAAGATATATGAGAATTTAAAATAACAATTAAAGAAGATAAATGTGATTTTAATAAAAACAGTTTAAAATGTTAAAAATAATAAAACAAGTGTAAAAGTGACTTGGGTTAAAGATAATTCACTTCAAAATGAAAAACCCTGCCACCATCCACCCATCCCCACGCTGCTCCAAACCTGCACACATCCCCCCCCCCCTCCGACGAACACAAAAGAAGATACCCCGAGAAATGATGGCAAACACACAGCAGCAAGCAATCATAGACCTCCATAGTAGGAAAAAAATATTTTGTAAGTATTTGGATAAATGACTAAGAAAATACTTTGTTAAATGATGGTAAGAAGTTTCATCATATTTTTTTTTTTATTCCCACCATGGAAGCCCACGGCCACCCACCGCTGCGTGCCCACCACCACCCCCCAAAATATCCTCCCCCATGCCCACCAGAAAAAAAAAAGAAACCCACACAGGTCCAGAACAACACGTGGACGAGAAAACGATGACAGAGCCCCCATTCCAAAGTGAACCATCCCTTCAAAGTGAAGTCAGTGTGAAGCAGCACAGTGCTCATTCCGTAAATGCAGAGTTAAACAGATGTGTTTTTAATCTAGATTTAAAAGTGTTTACTGTTGAAGCACATCTGATCTCTTCTGGAAGCTGATTCCAGCTAGAGGTGGCATAATAACTAAATGCTGACGCACCTTGTTTTGAGTGAACCCTTGGTATTTCTAACTGACCGGATCCTAATGATCTGAGTAATCTTTTAGGTTTATATTCGGTTAGCATATCTGTCATGTATTTGGGTCCTAAGCCATGAAGTGATTTATAAACGAGTAACAATACTTTAAAGTCTATTCTAAATGTAACAGGAAGCCAGTGTAAGGACCTGAGGACTGGAGTAATGTGCTCAGATTTTTTGGTTCTGGTCAGAATTCTGGCAGCAGCGTTCTGTATGAGCTGCAGCTGTCTAATGGTCTTTTTGGGGATCCCAGTAAGGAGTCTATTGCAGTAATCCACCCTGCTTGTGATGAAAGCATGAACAAGTTTCTCTAAGTCCTGTCTTGAGGCAAAACAACTAATTCTGGCAATATTTCTGAGATGATAGTAAGCTGATTTGCTTATCGCTTTCACGTGACTACTGAAATTGAGGTCAGACTCTAAAATTACACCAAGATTTCTGACTTTATTTTGTGTCTTTAGACCCCTAGAGTCAAGGTAAGTATTAACCTTGAGAGTTTCATCTTTATTTCCAAATACAATGACTTCAGTTTTGTCTTTGTTTAACTGGAGGAAGTTTTGACGCATCCAACAGTTAATTTCCTCAATGCATTTACATATAGAGTCAATGGGGCTGTAGTCATTGGGTGACAGGGCTAAGTATATCTGGGTGTCATCTGCATAGCTGTGGTAAGCAATTTGGTTCTTTTTCATTATTTGACCAAGTGGGAGCATACAAATTAAACAGAAGCGGTGCAAGAATTGAACCCTGTGGGACTCCAGTTGTCATGGATGTCCACTCAGATTTATGGTTACCCATGTTCACATAGTAACCTCTACCTTTTAGGTATGATTTAAACCATTTGAGGACCATCCCAGAGAGCCCTACCCAGTTTTCCAGTCTATGTAAGAGTATGGTGTGATCTACTGTGTCAAAGGCAGCACTAAGATCTAGTAGCACCAGCACTGATATTTTACCTGAATCAGAGTTTAAGCGAATATTATTTATTATCTTTATGAGCACTGTCTCTGTGCTGTGATGCTGACGGAAACCAGATTGAAAATTGTCCAGATAGCCATTTGAGTTTAAGAATTTGTTTAGCTGATTGAAAACAACCTTTTCAACGATCTTGCTTATAAACGGAAGATTTGAGATTGGTCTGTAGTTGCTAAGTATGGTTTTGTCTAGGTTACTCTTTTTTAGGAGAGGGTTAACAACTGCTGTTTTTAATGACTCTGGAAAAGTGCCTGTGATCAGAGAGGTATTTACTATTTTTAAGAGGTCAGTTTCCAAGCAGTTAAGTACCTTTTTGAGAAAAGATGTGGGGAGCGTGTCAAGGCTGCAAGTTGATGCTTTAAGATGTTGTACTGTTTCTTCCAAGGTTTTTATATCAATTATGTCAAATTCTGAGAGAATTACTAATTTCTGAGGTTGTTGCAATGATATCTGACTGACCACAGTACAATTTGAGGCCGTATCGATCGCCATTCTGATATTACTGATCTTCTCAGAGAAAAACTTGGCAAACTCATTGCATTTGTTGTCAGAGAGCATTTGACTAGGAACTTGATTTGGGGGGTTTGTTAGTCTCTCTACAGTAGCAAAGAGAGTGCGAGTGTTGTTGATGTTGTTGTTTATAATGTTTGAAAAGAAGGTCTGCCTAATTGTAAACAGAATGCGTGGTGTACCTTTTAGAACAATACACAAATATTCAAAAGACTGGTAATCACCAAGTAACACTTGGTTGCATTGAAAGGCATCTTTGAATAAAGCAGGTATTCCTCCACCTCTTCTAACAGCTCTACAGACACTTATAAAAGTAAAGTTGGGTGGGGCTGATTCATTGAGGACTGTAGCACTGCAGCTGTCATCTAACCAAGTTTCATTTAGAAACATAAAGTCCAGGTTGTTAGTGGTGATAAGATCATTAACTAAAAAGGATTTGTTCTTTAGTGAACGGATGTTCAGAAGTGCTAACTTAACAGTAACTGGTTTTGGCACTGTATCAATCCCAGAATGACGTAAAATAGGAAGTAGATTAGATTGAATTGCTGTGCGGTTGGAGAGTGCCTTCGTCTTTCTATCACATGTCAGGACAGAGATAGGGAAAACTAAAGGGACATCGGGCGCCCGCTTGTTCTTAAAATATTTATGATTGCTACTGCTGACGTAGCGGGAACCCAACACATATCAGTTACCAGTGCTGTTTGCAGATGAGGGCTGGTGTGATCCCTGACGTTGGGGCAGAGGTCGGAGTGCTCTCTCAGATGGAGGGGGAGGGCGGGCTGGGCCCGAAGCCTTTGGTGGTTGAGGAGCCCGCCGTTTCTTGGTTGATATTTGGGGACTCGCAGCAATAGAGTGGGAGAGCTTTGTTCCAGCAGATACCAGTTTCTCCATTTTCTCTGAAAAGCCCAGAAGTGGTGATGTTGGAGAGAGGGAGAGAGAGTGTGACGTCATCAGCAGTGATTCTGGTGTTCCTGAAGGCTGGGAGGGAGTGTTGTCATTCCTTCTTTCGTTGTTATCAACAGAAACGTCCTTGGGTGTTGATTCACAATCCAGCTGTAGCGAGGTCTGTGGGCAGGGCTCAGTCTGAGCTGTGTCTGTGAACAGTAGTTGTTGTGACTGCAGAGTTTTATCCTTGTCATCTGAATGTCCATCCAGGTGCTGGTGTAACATCCTGTGGTCATTTCCGCTGTTCAGTAGTGGACTGGCACACTCAGCTGATGGATGATGCATGAAGAAAAATATATTGTCTTTAAGCAACCTAGCACCTAGTTTGTTTGGGTGGATACCATCTGTGTTAAAAAGTTGCCTTTGACTCCAGAAGATATTGAAATTGTCAATGTAATTCAGTCCTCTCATGGTGCAGGTTTTTTGCAGCCATGAATTTAAACTTAATAGCCGAGAAAACACATTTGTTCCTCGGGCTGGGAGAGGTCCACTGATGAAATATTGAACTTTCAGTCTTGCAAGTGTTTCAAAAAGTTAATTGAAATCACCCTTAAGGAGCTCAGACTGCTCTTTCCGAATATCATTCTTTCCCACATGTATGACAATTCGACTGACAGACTTATGTTTCAACAGAATGTTGCAAAGTTCCTTGTTAACATCAGAAACCGTTGCCCGAGGAAAACAGTATGTACGGGTAGCCTTGCTTTCAAAGTTTCTGATAATAGAGTCACCCACTATCAGCGTGCTTGGCTCGGCTACTGTCTGAGCAGAGCGCCGCTGCCTGTATGATATTGAGCGTCTGTTAGCTCTGTAAGCTACTGGCTGATGTGATCTGTGTCCATTAACATTTGGGGATTCTTCACCCAAACTCATTAATGCTTCAAATCTATTTTCAAGCCGTACAGGGGGTGGTAGAATACCAATATTGGCTACTCGAGTTGTACTCATATCTGGGGTAGATGATGCTAATGCAGCAATTTGTGACACTCGTGACAGTCTAATGTCTTGAGCACTTTTGGGTCTCGCACCCTGTTTATGCCATCGGTTTGTGTCCTCAATTACTATAGGTTTCTCTGAGCTCACTATGACCTGTTTAAAAACATTAGGTTCACAGGACTCACCAGCTTTATGTTGAGAAGGACCACGATGAAGCTCTGCTGTATGTTCTTGCAGGGTTGGCAGTGCCACAAGTAACTTTGTTTCGAGAACTGCAATCTTTTGTAAAAGTCTGTGGCAGTTTGAGCAGCAGGTGGATTGAGATCCAAAAGAAGGCATTTTATCTTCTTTTCTTCTGATTGAGTGTGGGCAGATGTGTTGTCCTGTTTTAGGATTGTCAGCTGCCGGCAATAGCAGACTGGTAGACCGCTATGACAAAATCCCCAAGTTGTTGAATATTCCAAATATCAATATGGTTCCAGGAATTTGTAGTTTTAGTGTGAGTGCCCAATTGTTTAGTTTGAGCACTGTGCTGAACTGGTGGTAGTTGAATCAAAAGATAAAAGCGAAAAAGCAAAAACGCAAAGCACAGAGCTCAAGTAAAGGCGTCCGTAACTTGTAAAGATAAAATAATTACAAAACCAGCTAATTATTGCGTGCACATACGGTACAAAGCATGTTATTTATGCTTTAATTATTAATACTAAATATGCTGCGGTCTGTCCACTGATTTGATACTGTAATAAATATGAATGTATAATAACTGTTTAAAAAGCAAAATGTAAAACTTTCAGTAAATAACTATGTACATGCTTAGGACCACGCCCGCCGACAGGGGGGGACAAACGGGTCTGTTGTCCCGGGCCCAGGATGAGGGGGGCCCAGAACTGGAACCTATGGAATAATTCAGTGTTTTCCATACATTGATTTATCTGCCATAGAATCAACACTGGCCGCCACAAATAGATTTTTCATGATTACCATTTACATTTTAATTTTACTATATGAGCGCTCAGTGCGCCTCCCTCCTCCTTCTCTCGTTGCATGCAGCGCCTCAACAGCGCGCGCCCCTCCCCTCTCTCTCCTGTTGCAAGCAGCGCGGCTCTCTCTACAGTCAAAAGTATTTTAACTCCGCGTACCTTTTACTTTCTTTTTCGCGTATACGTCAACAGTCACGGATGTCACTGATAGAGAAGATGGCTGATCGAGTTTATCATGAGTGACTTAACAAAAGGTCAGCATTACCACACATACCCGTTCTGGTGTGAGTCTGTGTCTGAGCTCTCTCCCTACCTATGATGCGGTATGCTCGTGCACTTGTTCTGTAGTAACACTAACCGTGTATTCTCTCGTATTCTGAATTTGCAACAAATTGTCTGCGCTATACGCGATGATATACAATAAAACTACCACTCGTGTTTAAAATTAAAAAGCGCTCATAACGCAACAACACTGATGAGAAGAGCAACATTAGTACAGCCTCAATGGAAATGTATGATGATTTTGTCAGATGAGGGCGCGTTTTTAGCAGCAGTTAAAGAAAGAGCTGATTGGATTTACATTGACATTAACACACATTAACAATGAGTCACTGGGTCGTTACTGGGTCCTGTTTAGTCACTATTTTATAGACAACAGAACAAATAATATGTAAAAATAGAAATCAGTTATGTTAAAATGCAATATAATGTGACGGATCAAAGAGTAAAACACGACGTAATGACGCCACATATATGCTAATCGGCGTGTGACGTCGTCGCCGCCACAGTCTCTCAAAATCCTGGTGGAAACACTGCAATTGTTAAAAAATAAAGAAAATTGGCATATTTGTGGAAAAAATCTAATACAGTCACCTCCATAAATATTGGAACAGAAGCACATTTTGTGTTATTTTAGCTGTTTACCAAAATGTATTCCAGTTACAGTTATGATGGTTTTTCTTTATAATGGAGAGGATAATGCGATCATCCACCACTGTTATCCCATTTAGACATACAGGATTTTAATGTTGCTAAGCTCACCACTGTGTTGTTTTTTATCTGGATGTGCCAAATTGTTGATGAGGCCACTCTTAATGTTCCTGCCATCTCTCTGATGGATTTGTTGTGTTTTTGAAATGGTCTGTATCACTTGCATGGAGATGTCCCTGAATCAAATGATTTGGGTTCACAGCCACAGCTTCCAAATGCAAATACCACACTTAAAATCAACTCCAGACCTTTAACATCTGTCATTCATGAGGAAATTATTTAACAAATAGACAATACCTGTCCATAAAACAGTTTTTAAGTCAACTGTCCCATTACTTTTGAAAAGGGGGAGGTACATATTAAATGGCTGTAATTCCTAAATCCTTCAGCCATTAACGATGTGAATACCCTCAAAATAAAGCTGAGAGTGTGCACTGTAAGCCAATATTCATAATATGACTGCAACTGAAATACATTTTGGTAAACAGCTAAAATAACACAAAATGTGCTTCTGTTCCAATATTTATGGAGGTGACTGTATTTGAGATACATAAAAAAAAACGTTTTATTTGTTTTCTTCCTATACTTGAAATAGTGGTCAAGAAACCCCCCGCCCAACACAAAAATGGTTTGGCCACTGATAAAAATTTTAGGATGTCATTTGATTTGAAGTTAAGTACGCTCAAAATATCTGGTCAGACTCAGCACAAGTCCGGTGCTCAGAAAAGAAAAGAAAAGAAAAGAAAAGAAAAGAGAAGAAAAGAGAAGAAGAAAATAGAGGTTTTCAAAAGAGCGGGTTGACGTTGTATAAATAAATAGTTATTTTGTGTCAGTATATAGTGTCAGTACTACATTTATTTACTATATAAATGTTGAATACAATATATAATAATGCAATATTCGTGGGTCATGAATCTGATAATGCCAAATGTCTTGTTACCAGTAAAAAGTAGGGGGGCCGAGGGGCCCTCCAAGATTATCTTGTCCCTGGCCCAGGCAAGACTGTCAGCTGGCCTGCTTAGGACGTTTGTGTTGTAATAATGTACAGAGAGACTTCAGATATAAAAACAGAGACTAGTAAAGTGATGTTTTATCATTAAAATCTGATAACGTCCATTGATTTAATAGAATGTTTGGGTATACCAACATGGCGGCACAGTGGCTTCACAATTGTGACGTCATGCGCAATCCAGTCATTTATATAGATCAGTGGTCCAAACACAGCCAAGACATCTAGGTTAAAACAAGGCAAAATTTAGGTTGTCATTGAAAATTTTATAGACCTCTAACCATAGTCCAAAAATAAATTAAATCGAATAAATCAATAAATGAAACACCTTGTAACCACTTTGACTTTAATGATGACATATCAGACATCTCTCAAGCTATTTTGGCAAAAACAAGACTATTTTGACAAGAAGTGGGTAACTCATAAACAGACTATAGATGGTTTCAGCAGCAACAACATAAACAAATGGCTTTTGGGGACTAAATGCAACTTCTGGTAGACTTCCACATAGAATCATTAACAACAGTCCTTTTAAAGTAGTTTTATTTTTGATAATGAGGAAAATCAATGAAAAATATATTACCTTTGTTCAAATATCATATCTAAAGTGTATCAACTATTACACTGAGCTAACGTTACTAACGTGTAACATGAATGTATACAATGTTAGCTACAGGTCCTTAAAGGTGGAAAAGAGGATGTTTGTTTTATAAATTTTTGCAATATTACTTGAAACTGTCTTTACTAAATGATAAAAGACTATTTATTAGCTGCACTGAAAGTAATAATATTAATATACGTCATCTGTGCACAAGATAGGGCCTTAAAAACATCAGCCAATTGCTCATGCGGTCATCGCATCAGCGATTGGCCCTCTGGCTTGTCAGTCACTGCTATTACGATCCTTGTGAGAGACGTGCGCACTCCAGTTACTTTACACAGGCGACGCATGCGCATGGCGCATGAAACTTCGTCTTAAGTTTCGTTTTGTTTTCATTGTCGATCCTGCTTTCCTCCTCGAATTTGCACCACGGTAGAGAAGAAACTTGAAGGAGGACGCAAAAGAAATACTTTTTTAAGCCGCTGTGAATAGGAGAAAATTGTAAGGATAACGTAATGTAAACAGAGTCGTTATTGGAGAAACATTTCAACGCTGGAGAGCAATGAAGGAACAGAGAGGTGTCAAGACAGACGCGCAGTTCGCAAAATTCTTCCCGACAGGTAACAGTGATTATTCTTTCTTTGTAGAATAATTATTGTTGTACTTTTTTTTCAAGTATATTGACGTTGTTCTTGTACTGTAGTTGTAAGGCAGTGACCAGTCTGCTACATGCTAGTTGAAATGGGAGTAGCGTCGACTGATCTAACGTTTTAATGTCTTATTTGTTTATAATCATCATTTCACATAATGAATCCACTGACGCGAGTCACGCGACATAGCATATGCCGGTGGTAAACAAACACTCGTGTTCAAATATTCATGCACGAGTTTTGGAAGGCGTTCCCTAGAAATGAGCTGTGAAGGAGGGAGGCTGTTCTTACGCATGCGCTCATTTAAAAACTCAGTAACCGTTTTTGGATTCTCAGTCGGCGAAAAACATCCTCTTTTGAGCCTTTACATTTTTGCCTGACTGCCAAACTTCTCCACACAGTTGTGATCCATGCTCGTCGTCCTCCTTGTCATTTTCGACAAGGTATTTGTTTCAGAGATAAGGGGCCTGTTCTTTGTACTGGATCTTGCAAATTCAGTTTTTTTTCAGTTAGCTGGATTTGATTGTTGACGATTTGGCTTGATCTTGGATTATTTGGTTCTTCAAAGCTCATCCTAAAATCACATCGACGCATTGATGCATTCAGTCGCGGAATCATGAAAAAATCAGTGCAGAATGATCATCTTGCTCTTTTAACCAAATTCCAAAACTTATAAATCTGGACCCTTGTGTGTCTTGTTTGAAGGCTGTTTAGTACAGCACAGAGACACAGAGGAGTCAGAATAAATCCTGAATCCAGCACACAGAGGTTCTGTGAATGTGAAGTTAAATGTGTGTAAGTGTGTGAGCTTCTTCGAGACGCTGTAGAAAGACAAAGTGCCTGCCGGACAGTCCAGATACACTCCCACTCTTTTAGAAGCGATTAAAGGAGAGTCGACATCAATGCTGTTTTTATTGTGCCAAACAGTGAATATGTTATCGGAGCAGTCAAGACTCCAAGACTTTTCATTGAACCCAAATCTACATCCATCATCTGCTCCTCTCCGGCTGATTTCTTTACCCATCACTGATATAACAGCACCTCTCCAGCCACTCCATTCAACCTCCCAATAACAGTGTTCAGTCAGAATCTCTTTACACATAACCTGAGGCCAATAATCAAATCTCTCTGGATGATCGGGATATGACTCTCGCTCCTTTTCCAAACGGGTCACCTTCCTGTTCATCTCAGACAGACGGAGATGAGGATTTACTGTGTTTGGATCCAGTGTGAGATCACAGGCATCTGTACACCAAAAATGACTGTGTGTTTGCGTGTGTGTGTGTGTGTGTGTGTGTGTGTGTGTGTGTGTGTGTGTGTGTGTGTGTGTGTACCTGGTAATTATCACATTATGGGTACCAATTGTCCCCACAAAGATAGGAATACCAGTATTTTTGTGACCTTGTGTGGACATGTTTAGGTCCCCATGAGGAAACATGCTTATAAATCAAACAGAATGATCTTTCTTGAAAATGTGAAGTAGCAGAAAGTTTTCTGTGATGGTTGGGGTTAGGGTTTGGATTAGGGGAAGGGAATATAATATACAGTTTGTACAGTATAAAAACCATTACGTCTATGGAATGTCCCCACAAAACATGGAATGTGTGTATGTGCGTGTCCGTGACCTTGTCTCTATCTGTGTGAAGACTTACACTTGCGTGGTCCTGCTGTGATCATGATCTCTCCAGCATGAGCCACACTATAAAACAAGAAGTCACATTTTGCTGATGCTAAATGAAAATTAAATATGAACAACAAGCATACACAAAAAATAAATAAATACAACAAATGCTAAATACTCTAAGTGCATTTAACATGTTTTCTCGTAAGTTAGCATTTTCTATCAGGCTCTGATATTTATGTTCAGTAATTTCTGTTTAGCAATGAAAAGATTATTAGTCAGTTATTTAAAAGTCTTATCTTCACAAATCTCACTTCAGTCATTTCATGGATAATTAACAAATTTGACTGTCTTTCACTGCAAAACCCTCTGGAAACTGCATGGCAACTCCCTTAATCCACTTCTTAGCACAAGACATAGTAAACACTAAACAGTTGGTAGTGGCGTTGAAATCAACTGCTCTGTTTTCTGCTGTGAATGCTGAAAGCAGATGTCACATCTCTCCACTATCTCTCTTATGTCCCTTATGACAACAGGCCACCATATAGATTGATGTGCGCAATGCATTTCGTCATTCCTTGTTGACCATGATGAAGTCTCTCAAGCATCTCAGTCCGCATGGGTTTTGGAATCAAAAGCCGTTCACCTTTTAGTAGAATCCCATTGGCAACATCGATTTCTGCTCCATGACAATGCATCTGCAGTGACTAGTTGTTTTCCCTGGACATGCATGATGTTCTACCTGAATCTGAGCAGCCTCAGTCTGAACTGCAGAATTCTTGGAGGTAAGTCATCTATTGGTCTGTTGCCCAACAAAGAGATTAGGGGTTTGTGGTCGGTCTCCATCATAAATTCCAATCCCAGCAGGTATGCACTAAGCCTGTCACACGCCCATGTTACAGCAAGAGCTTCTTTTTCAATTTGTGCATATTGTGTCTCTGTGGGTGTTAAACTTCTTGAGATATACACAACAGGCCTCCACTCACCATTTTTTTGTTTCTGAATGAGCACCCCGCCCAGACCGCAGGATGATGCGTCGGCAGAAACTAGTCTCGTTGTTCGGACTATACTAAGCCAGTAAGTGTAGTGAGCTGGTGAGCTGAGTTCTGTCTTTACATTCGCAAATGCTTCTTTCTGCTGCGCATCCCATGTCCAGGTGCTGTCATTCTTTAGGAGGTTTCTCAGTGGCTTTGTGAGAGTCGGCAGATGAGGTGAAAACTTCCCAACATAGTTAACAATTTCCCATGAACCGTCTCACTCCTTCCACGTTCTGGGGTTCAGGCATATTGACAATGGTTTTTAATCTTGTCCTGGTCTGCTTCGATCCCTCGGGCGCTTACAGTATGTCCTAGAAACTTTACTCTATCGACTGTGAACACACTCTGCTTTTTCAAGCTTTCTCAACATCTGACAGAGTCTCTCATTGTGTTCTTTTTCATCTTTTTTCAAACACTAGGATATCGTTGACAAAGGATTCCCGTTGTTCCTGCAACAATCTGTGCGATTCCGAGATGGAAGTGCTCGGGGCCGAAGATATCCCGAAAGGAAGGCGTCGGAAACAGTATCTGTGGAGTTCCATTTTCAACCGCCTTATCATCACACAAGGTCTTGAGATTAGACTGATGAAATATGATGTTGATATGGTTAAATCTCTAAGAGCAGTAAGTCACAGCTTAAAACATGGTATTTCCTGCTGCCTCTAGGTGGCGCTATGGCTGAAGCTCTTGAAATTTTGCAGGTGCCGCTATCAAGCTATTTATACATGCCCACTTCTGATGCCTATAGTACATGTACATTTTTACCACTTTTCATAAGTTTCGAGTATGTTTAGAGCTTCAAAAATGCGATTCATTTCGGAGAAAAATACTAAACTGAGCAGAAACAATAGGGATTTGCACCCACGGTGCAGGCCATTCTGGCCTGCTCCTCAGTGCTCGGGCCCTAATTAAAGCTGCAAGCAGCGATGGTAGGGCCCTCGCACGCATGGGTACCGCCACCCTATGGCATTAGTGAACCAGGGGGATATGAATTTAAGTGGGTAAATATAGGTGGATATTCAAAGGAAATATTATGTGCCACACCTCCGGGGCAGATCGGACAATGTATGCCTGAATCACAACAGCTTCCTATTTCATTGCGAAACATCACACTTTGCCAGGCCACCACGGACACGCACTTCAACAAAAAGTCAAGGTCGTCACTACACAGATGTGTAGCTAAAAAAAGATAGTTTTAGGTGCTGAAGAAAAAAGTGTTACAACCATACCTGGTCTCCCCTATTAAAAAGGAAGGGCAGGGGAATTACTGTAAAGGTGAAGGTGATTGTCTATGACACCTGAGCAGCAGAATTTCCTACCTAACAGGTCTTTCAAGATAGCTACTGTAAAATCGCAGCACACAAACACAGTTTATGCACCCTGTATAGCAGGGTTCCCCAAATCTTTCCCTGGAGGGCCGGAGCACTGCAGAGCTTAGCTTCAACCCTGATCATGAAGTTTTAAGTTAAAACAAAGATTGTATATAACTTCTCTCAGATTGTTTTCTCGGCATTGGTTTATATATTGATTGTTCTCTGATGTCAGTGGTTCTGCTTCTTAAATCAGATTTCCAGATTCCTTGAACTGCAACATGATAAAGACATTAAAAATGATGAAAAGCCAATGTTTGACTAGCAGTAGTTAGTCTTATGCCTTAGTCTTTGAGTGGAAAGATTTAATGGGTTTTCGACAGACATGTAGCCTATCTGTTTTCTCCTTGTCCTTCTTGTCCTGGATTTAAAGGTGTGACAGAGGCCAGTAAGTGAATGAAAGCTGTGCAGTAAAGTAAGGGCCCACTCACATTATCTAAAAACAACTGAACTGCTTTTGAGTGCAATTGTCCCCGCTCCTTACTCCTCCACTCACCTGTACAAACACTGTACTTTATTGGTCCGAGCCCAGGGATGCTTTCGTCATCAGGATGTGATTGTTTTGAAGAAAATAGAAGGTAAAGCGCTCTGTTAACACTGGAGTCCCCAGTCTGTGTTTTTTTCTGAGTCATTTGGTGCGTGATGACACACAGCCCTCTCAACATATTGCTTAGTTGATCTGTCATGTGTGCAGCTCAGACATTCACGTAACTCTGCTGCGCATCAGGTTTTAATTAACGCAGATGAAGGTGGGTGGTCGCACAATTCACGTCTCTTGTTTTGAACTGCACTCTGGCGCGATTTGCGATCATACTGTGCATTCGGCACCTAAGCCAAAGTGAATATCACTCAAGCCCACCTCTGCAAGCTGGCCAGGGCACGATTAACCAAACTGCACCCGGGGATGGTACAGAGCGATCACACTTGTCAAATGAACCAGGCTTTGGGGGTCAAACGCGCCAGGACGTGGTTTGGTTTATAAAGTGTGAGTGCGTCCTAAACCTCACCGCCAAGAGCAAGTGCCCTTTAGTCTCCTTGCCTCCCATTCTGGATCGATTGCAGGTTCAAATCATACTCCGGCTGGGTTTGAGTAGGAATGGTTACAAAGGGGCAGCTTGACTTACAGTATACAAGGTGGTGCCAAACATGTTTCTTAATAATGGTCTTAATAATGGTCTTGGTTTAGTGATAGATCATCATACCTTTTCACCAATAGTCCCCATGAACTCAAAAGCACATTAATTCTGTTTTATAATGCACCTACATACTTGAGTATCTCCAGTTTATAGTGTGGATCTTCCAACACATCAGAGAGCAGCTTTATTCCTGAATCTCCTGGGTGATTGTAGCTCACATCCAACTCTCTCAGGTGTGATGGGTTTGATCTCAAAGCTAAAGCAAGAGCAATACAACTTTCCTCTGTCACCATACAGCCAGATAATCTGCAAAAACACAGACAGCATTCAATAAAACACTCTGAAACAGAAATTAGTTTTGTAATATGGTTTTGTGCAATATGGATCTTTATCGTTTTGATATTCATGCAGATGAAATGACAAAGTAATCTACAGTGCATTCAAGTTTGATACATTACATTTGATCAGTATGTGTGTTTACTGGGGATCAAACCGATTACGTTCTGCGCTGTAACGCAATGCTCTAACCAGGCCTGGATTAACACAGTGTAGTGCCCCAGGGTGACCACATTTAAATTGCCCTCCCCCCAAAAATAAATGAATAAATATATATATATTACAGCCCGATCGATTTATCCTTTTGCAGATTTTAGCGGCCAATATGAGCCTGTCGCAGATATGTGTATCGGCATATAAGCCGCAAATATGCCGCCGATATGAAAGTTTCTTACAAAACACATTAAATGCTTTTGAAAGATGTAAGTACTTGTTTGTCTAGCAGAGCGCATTCTATTGATTGTTAATGGCGACATAGGTCATTCACTGTAGTGACACCAGCCAATCCCCCTTCACTTCAGTCAGTCTCTCAGTTCAGGTGGTGGCAGTCACGCTGTGTCTTCACAACATTTTACACCTGGTATTA
This sequence comes from Paramisgurnus dabryanus, assembly GCF_030506205.2. Classification (NCBI taxonomy): domain Eukaryota; kingdom Metazoa; phylum Chordata; class Actinopteri; order Cypriniformes; family Cobitidae; genus Paramisgurnus; species Paramisgurnus dabryanus. The sequence continues at coordinate 30,150,708 of NC_133357.1, read as the reverse complement.
AGACGCACTTTGTTTGATTGTATTATAGGTGGACGAGAGAGACACATGCTCGTTTACATTTGGGTTTTTTAATCCATCTCTCTTGTCCACTTGCTAGTTGTTAAACACGCGCGCGGGAGAAATGACGCGAGGCAGAGAAAGGACGCGTTTAAACTGGCGCGCAGTCCGTGGGAGTACAGCTGCTTGTGTTGTTAGTGAACATGCTCATTTCAAAGCAATTGATTAAATAAGCTCGTGCAACTTTACACCCTCGCTAAATAAAGAGGCGTAGAGCAGACGCTTTAGTTTTATAAAAGTTTAAAGTCCCGGCCAGTGTTGTGCCTGAACGATTCCATTGAACGAAAGTTCATGAACTCGTTCATATTTTGGGCGAACGTGAACTGAACGTACTGTATTACTGCCTGATGAAAGTTACTGTGAACTCGTTCATTCTGCGGCTTGTGAACGGCACGCTCTCTCAGTTTAACGTTGTTTTAATAGGGTGCCAGATTTCTATAGAGTCATCCAGGCGAAAACCTGGCTAAAACACACTGTAAGCAGGCCTTAATGTGTAGCGGAAAAAAACGCCCAATCTGGCAACAATCAGTCGTTTCAGGGCTGCATGCATCATCAAAACGAAGAGCAGCATGGAGGTGACACACTGAACGCTGCTGAAATCCAAATCCCTGCCACGCCACTCACATAGTTTAACATTAAATAACATCATATTTGTCCTAAACGGTTAACGATTAACATAAGCTGCTAACGCATATTCTGAATCTTGAAATTGACTAACCTCACGCTATTTAACGTGCACGTGCGGTGTGCAATACCTGCGAGTTGTCTTTCACGCGATGCCTCCAGGCGCTTCTCGCCCGGAAAACCCCCTTGAAACACCAGACTGCCTTTCAAGGTATGTGCAAGCAAATACAAAAATTAAAAGACAGTCAATGCTAATGTAAACCCTGGTTGGATAAGGATTTAAAATTGGAAATGAAGATAAAATCGGACGCATTTAGCTTCAGTGTTAAAACTGATAAAATAATTGTCTGTGGTTCTATATGGGCTATAATGGCAATAATTAAAAAGAAATAATATGGGAAAAAATAACTATAAATCACAACATTTTGAAATATGAACTACCTGTATGAACTGAACTAGTTCATTTTAAAATTTGTGAACTGTGAACTGAACTAGTTCATGTAGAAATTTAACTTTCCCAACACTGGTCCCGGCCGAACACTGTGGGTTCGCGTTATATAAACGCTTTGCTGTACATTATTTGTATTTATTTATTTATAGAGCACTTTACAGGCTACTCTGTAGCTCCAAGGTGCTGTACAACAAATCAACGATTAAAATACGATGAAACAACACCACAAATCCAACGTCCATTGAGTACAATTAATCGACAACACTACAAACATATTGGCAAACATCAATAATAAATATGCATGTATAAAGTTAAAAAGCCAGGGAAAGCAGATGTAGTTTTAAACGAATCTTAAAAATGCCTAGGGTAGGGGACGATCTAACCTCAAAGGGAAGCTTGTTCCATAGCTTTGGTCCAGTAACATTACACATTAGCCTACATCAGTATGTTGTCAGACAAGCATTGTTTTCTTAACGGTAAGTTGCTAACTGATTTGTGAAGAACATAACTCACTGTAAAGTTAATAAACAATTACTTCATTGGGCGGTTTCGCAGACAGGGATTAAATAAAGTCACAACTAGCCTAATTCTTCTTAAATTAATTCAGAATTTAAAAAAGGCTTTTTTTGAGACACTACCTAAGTTAAGATGAATTAGTTGTAGACTAGAGAATCACAGACTAACCTAAATTAGGACTAACAAGCTACTCTTTGTGAAGCCTGATTATATTAATGACGATTGCATAGTGATGTCCTAACACACATTAGCACTGTGTGGAACTGGAGTAAATCATCCAAACAAACAATGGACAAAGGTAAAAGGAAACGTTCAAAGAATTTCTGTGAATTTGAACATTTCTTAAAGCAAATTGTGTCAAACCACCCAATTATTGAGAAGAAACAGCATGATTCATCAACAGAAAACAAGAAAACGAATGCCAGAAGTCAAATTTGCACTGAATTTAACTCAAACGAAAAAGTAAGCCAAAGGACAGTCCAGCAACTTCAGGTAAGAGTGTATTTATTAGGTTTGCCCACTTTTACAAGTCAGTCCTTAAAGTTTGTGTAGCACACACAGTGGGACCTAAACATATCTGTAATTCCGAAATTAAATAAACCGTATAATAATTACTAACATAATTTCTAAATTATCATGTGTCACAGGTCGGAGCGGACCCGAGATAGCTAAAGGATCACGCCCCTTCCTAGTTTCCACCTCGAGGAGGTCCCAATGCCACCCCAATGACCAGACACACAAGGTAAGAATGAAATTTAAAAAAAAACTTTATTTAAATTATTTAAAATAGTAAATTGGGAAGGGGGAAGGGGACTTAAAACAATAAAAGCCTCTTCTGGCCTCCAGGCAGGGCTTCCTGTGAAGGGGAGAGGACGGGGCCTTTTGGTGTTTCTTCTATCCGTGGCGCCCTCCGTTATCCTGGAGGCAGAACTTCAAAGGGGATAGATTGCGAGTATGGTCCGTACTCCTTGTTCCCCGGGTGCACGCCTGCAACACAGAATGGTTTCTTGGTAATGAATTGTAACCTTTCTCTCTCTCTCTTACAGTCGGCTGATGGCAGTGGATCCGGTAAGTATTCATCAGAGGTCGAGCCCGTGGCCTTCTCCTCCTTCCGAAGGTGGTTGCTACAGTAGAGGTGGTGAGTATCTTTCAGGTAACTGTGCAGTCATTTTCCTCCTATGGGGGAGGGGTTGGGGGAGGCTCGGAACTGTAACACAAGATCACACTTCACCTTTAACTGTGATGTTTCTTACTTGCAGGAGGCGGCAGCAGTGGGTGCGGTAAGTACGGTTACAGGTAACTGACTCGTTGTTCTTCCTCCTTTAGAGGGCTGGGGGCTGTAACACAAGATCACACTTCACCTTTAACTGAACTTTCTCCTACTTGCAGGTGGCGGCAGCAGTGGGTACGGTAAGTACGTTTAAAGGTAACTGACTCGTCGTTCTTCCTCCTTTAGAGGGCTGGGGGCTGTAACACAAGATCACACTTCACCTTTAACTATGATTTCTCTTACTTGTGGGTGGTGAATAAGCGGTGGGTACGGTGAGTAGTTCGTCTGTAATCTTCCTTTCCCAGGACCTTAGTTAGGGAAAATGGATGCCGTCACTGCCAAGCCGAACGCTGCCCTCTCCTTCCCATACGTGGGATTTGCTGGACTCGGGACAGGGGCGCACCTTTGAAGAGGCTCCATTCCAGGCAGTTAATAACCAACTTAGCTTCAGCAATGCAATAACTTCACTCACAGGTAAACCAACGCTCTGAATTGTACTCACGTACGATCTTTGCTTCCTGTACCCTTTTCCACCATCACCACCGTAATACATGTTGTTCGGGCCGGAGACTCCGTAGTGTCTCACAGGCCTCCACACTGGGTTGTTGGACAGCGTATGATAGGCTGACACTTCACCCGCCACACAGCGTCTTCTTCGTTCTGATATGGCCGACTCCGACCGATGATAGCTTCTGACAACAAGTACACAGCACTTCACTGCAATACAATCACGTGAACACACTCACTCTGTAAATCTAAACTCACCCACGACACACTTGGTGAACAATAAGGTCAGGCCAGGGTCTTTCGTGGAGTCGGTTGAAGAATCCGCGGGGCGCTACAATGAAGAAGCCAGAGGTAGAAAAGTAGCTGATACGCTAATCCCAGTGGTATTGCGTTCCCGGCTCTCCCACCGCTCCGTTCCGTGATGGGGCCGCTACGTCAGTTGCTACAACTCACACATACGTCAAAACTGGTATATTTGATGCACACGTATCACTTTATACTTTCAGTACTCACGAGTGATGATCACACTTCCTCTCTTCGTCTCTTCGGTTCCCCCACTGTTTGGTTTTCCTTCGTGTAACACGTAATCCAATAGCTGTCATCCAATGGTTCCACATACACTTCTATAGGACAAGTGAGTCAGTATTCTTAAATACAACAGAGGTTTGAATCATACTCAGCCAAGCCAAATGTTCCTCCGTCTTGATGTCCAAAACACCCGCTTCACTGCTCCAATGCAACGTTCCTACTGCACCGCCACAATACACAGCCCAACTTCACAGCCACAACTCCACAGCCACACACGCGACCAAACTCAATGACCAACCTTCGTTTTCACGTGCTCTTTATCCTCCTTTCTATTCCTTTCCTCCTCCAATCACAGATCGCTGTATTCATTTGTCACACCTGCATCTCCTTTGCTTGATTTTTGCTCGCGGCGTTTGCCCAGAAGTTCCGGTGTTTCCACTTTACCTTCCGTGCGGGAACGTTTCCGGGCAGAACCAATCTTCGAACTTTTTGGTTCCGCCCCATGAAATCGTCACCGTGTGACACATGTTTCTAAGATCCTCTGGAAAAACATAAAAATTCAATTAAAGACCCCCGAAAAGACCAGAGACAGATGACATGGGAGACTTGTTGAGTGCCCTCATTGATAGCCAGCAACCCCTTAAAGGTATCCCCGAAGATGAACATTTGGACAGTTCAGGTGGGGCACCTGTCCAGTCCTCATTTGGTAGGCAACATGCGCCATCCTCAGACTTCAGTGATTATGTAATGCTGTCTGTCATCTCTTATATTTCCAAAACAATATTAAGCAAGGAACTCAACTGAAGTATTGTTCTCTGGTGCATCTTCAATCCAATGTTTTTCAGATGACCACATAAGCTTGGAGGGCCCAAGAGAGGGTACATGTCAGCCCACTACATCCAGGCATCCAGGAGGGAAGATGGTGTCACTAATGTGGGCCGAAAGATTAAGAGACAGACCATACATGAGAAACTGGCCACAGCAAAAACAGGCTAGTCCATATCTGTCATTGTTGGCTTCAACATTGGGAATATCTAGGTCACTGTCATCTTCTATTTCAGGATCTGGCCAGCCATGTTGTTTTAGGTAATTGTGAAGCACTGCTGCAACAATTATCACAATACAGCATCCTCTTGGTTCAAAGCGCAATGTGCTTCTGTGACACTGGAAACGACTCTTCCAACCACCAAACATGCGCTCCACTATAATGGAGTGCGAATGTGAGCTTGGTTGTACCTCTGTTGCTCTGGTGTGACTCCATGAAGATAGGGGGTGAACAAGAAGTTGTTCTGTGCATACCCACTGTCACCAAATATATGATTCCACTATGTTGTCCTCCTTCCAACTGAGCCTACAAAGAGGAGTTTTGGAAAATCCTTGAGTCATGAGTTGCACCTTTCCAACGTGCAACAATTTTGGAGAACTGCATAGTGGGAGTGCACACACCTTGCACATTTATTGAGAACCAGTTTTTACGATTCCTGTACTCTTCAGAATCTGATGTAGAGGAACGCTTTATGGGAATATGACACCCATCAATGCAGCCAATGACTCCAGGAAAGTTTCCGTATTCATAAAACTGCACCTTGTAGATAGCTTTGGTAGCAGCATAAGCAAACTACAGAAACAGTACTGACAAATCTATAGAGATTTCGTAGAAATAAATTTTCTTAAATATCTCAGAATCTCCAGCTGACATTTTGTGCTCTTTAGTCCTTCAGATATGAGCTTCACTCCTAAATCCTGCAGGTCATTGTTACTCAAGTCCAGTTCTTTCAGGGAAGAGTTTGAGGATTTTAGAGCTGAAGCCAAAACTTCACAGGAATGATCAGTGAGATTACAGCTGGACAATCTAAACAGAAGAATATAACATTAAAAATGACCACACAACTCTGTTATTGATTCTCTTATGTTTGTTACATTCTAATCAGTTTCAGCCTAACCTAAGAAAGTGCTTACACACTGTACACTACAAGCCAATGTGCCAAAGCTTAAAGTGTCCTGTGGTATTACCATGACGTTAGCAACAAATCATTCAAGTCCTGTGCTGAAGCTTGAATTTTTTAGTCCAGCGCATCCCACAGATGTGAAGAAATCTGATTGTTTGTTAACCATATGATCTACCCAGACCTTAATATGTAGCATTGTTAGGAGATTGTCAACAATATATTATCATATTCAGTACTGTACAATAAGTAACAGCAGTGATGCCATATAATGAAGCAAATCATTCCATTGTTTGTAATTTTCTATGACCATTAAGAAGTGTTTCATGCCAAGAGAGCAGCATTTTTAATCAAATTTCCTTTGATCTATTAAAATATAAGAGTCCTTAAAAAAATACTGTAGGTTTCAGAAATGTTCTTATCCCACCAAAAACTGCTACCATGTGTATAATTTAAAACAGTTTAGGGACTAACCACACCAAACGCTTTTTAAATGGTTGGAAACGCAAGGCGCGACACACTTCCTTTTTTTAAAAAAGAGCAGTGTGACGCGGATTTTATATTGCTAGGCAACCACTGAGTCAGCTGTCTTGTCAATCAAATATTGAAGTGTGAGCTCTCTTTTGCTGTTAACTGTCATATTAGCAGAAACTTTAAAAAGAGGGCGCTTGTTCTGACCTTGTTTGAGGGTGAGAGGTGCACAAACATGCAGGAGAGAGTGAGCAAGTGGAGTCCGGGGCCATTTCTCAATGTCAAGGATACTTCCTTGGCAGGACTAATCCTTACAAGTCACTGCCTTCAGAGGCTAGACGAGGCTTCTCTGTAGCATTCGGAGAACACGTAAATGGAACAGGCTAGGAAGTGCACGTCATTGCGTCATTACGTTAGTAAAAAGGTGTGCTTTCCGCGTTGCGCGCATAGGATTGTGGGTGATTTGAGAGCGCAAAGAGCGTGAAGGATGCACATATGCATCCTTTCCTGTATATGGGATACTTTTCGTCAAAGGACTCAGTCCTTGATTGCAATTCCAAAGATCCTCGACATTGGAACAGTCCTTCGACGGATGTCCATGATGTAGCATCTTCAAAATTCTGGCTTCCGAGGATCCTTCCTGGACATTGAGAAACAGCCCAGTTCTTCAAAGCAACTGTAAACTTCTACAATATAAGGCCCGCCTCTCCCCTCATTCAATTAGACAATAGGAAGACGCAAATGACGTCAGGTGCTTTTCCGCTCTCAGTGTTCCTTCAAAAAAGCGTGCCGCAACAGCACGCATAAACAGCGCGCATATGCTCACTGCCCATAGAAAATCATTTAAAAAAGGCACCTGCAACTGCCATAAACGCGTTTGGTGTGATTGGCCCCTTAAGTGTATAAAGTATTTCACCCAGCAATATTTATTACAACCAAATTGCTCAAATTGAGTTTGTATTTTCTTAGTCTGAAACCCCATTCCTTTTACCTATCTTCTGTTATCTTCTTTTTAGGCAACTTTTTATTAAAATACCTCAGAATCTCCAGTTTACAGTTTGGATTTTTCCGTCCATTAAAGAGCAGTTTCAGTCTAAAGAGAACAATGTACAAAAATCACATTGCATCATCACAATCATTGCATTCCTAAACCAACAGTCAGGACTAACACACACATCTGTAATTAGTGTAGAAATAGTATTTACTTTTTTATCCACGTTCTAGACCGTCAAGAGCATATCCCCCATATTAAGAAAAAGTGGTAGATTCTGATTTGCATACAGTATTTTTTGTGATGAAAAATCTCAAACCTCAGATTTCCCAGCTGATATTTTATACTGTTGACTCTGAAATCCTTTAGGTTATTATAACTCAGGTCCAGCTCTCTCAAGGGTGAGTTGAATGACTCTAGAGCTGAAACCAAGCTTTCACAGCACTCATCAGTAAGACTACAGTTTGCAAGTCTACAGTGTAAAAGACAAAAGTTCAGATGCAAACCCTCTACATCTGTACATCTGACACGTTTTCTTGTAAATTAACATTTCAGGCTCTTATGTATTGGTTCAACAATAAAATATAAATAAATGCCTTATTTTTTACAAGTCGCTTTAAGTGTATGGATAAATCTCCATTTCTATAAAAAAGTTTGCATTCACTCTTCACTCTGCCATTTAACAGATTTTGCCAACAAACTGGTATTTCAGAAAGAAAACAAAATCATAATCTGAAGGTGGAATTGCAATTTTCCATACTCACAGAGCTTTTCTGCAGTTAATCACAGCTGGTACAAGTCTTTTTCTACCCTCTTGTGTTGTGTTGTATTTCTTGAGGTCCAGCTCATCTAGCACTTCCTCAGACATTTGAATAATGTAAGCTATTGCTGAACAGTGAGCAGCAGAGAGTGTCTGTGATGGCAAACACTCTTGAATCTGTCTGTGCAGAGACTGAACCTTCATTTCGAGCAGACAGAAGAGCAGATTGATGTATCTGTTGGATAACAGACAATATTCATCATTGATTTTGTCTATAATGTAATTTGTGGTTTTCTTGATGCTCTTTGAACTTCCCTCTGTGTGTGGCAGTAAATCCTGTAAGAGTCTCTGATTTAATTCCAATGAGATGCCGAGCAGGAATCGCAGGAAAAGATCCAGATGTCCATTTTCATACCCAAGGCTTTTATGAACCGCTGATGTTAGTAACTGAAACAGAGAGCTGTCCTCAGATTTATAGCTCTCATATTCATAAACAAGAAACAAGTGCAGTGATTCTGTGTTCTTAGTTAAATGGGAATAAAACACATAGAAAGCAGCCAGAAACTCCTGAAAGCTGAGATGTATGAAGCAGTAGATTTTCCTCTGATGAATCACAGATTCCTCTTTAAAGATCCCAGTACAGATCCCAGAATACACTGAGGCGTCAGTGATGTCTATCCCACAATCTCTCAGGTCCTCCTCATAAAACATCACATTACCCTTCATCAGCTGTTTGAAAGCCAGTTCAGACAGTTTGACAATCATTTCTCTGTTAGACTGCAAGAGTTTCTGTGGATCTCTCTCATCATACTTCTCATTCTTCATATTCATCTGAATCAGCAGGAAGTGGATGTACATTTCAGTCAGAGTTTTGGGGATTTCTGTTGTGTGATCTTGTTTTAGGATGTTTTGAAGCACAGTGGATGAGATCCAGCAGAAGACTGGTATGTGACACATGATGTGGAGACTTCTTGTTTTTTTAATGTGTGAGATGATTCTGCTGGCTTGATGTTCATTACTGATTCTCTTCCTGAAATATTCCTCCTTCTGAGGATCATTGAATCCCTGGATTTCTGTCAGACGGTTGATGTATTTAGATGGGATCTGACTGGCTGCTGCTGGTCTGGAGGTGATCCAGATGTGAGCAGAGGGAAGCAGATCTCCTTTGATCAGGTTTGACATCAACACACCCACTGATGAAGCCTGAGTTACATCAGAAACTTTCTCATTGTGAGAAAACATCAGTGTTATTCTGCTTTCATCCAGACCATCAAAGATGAACACAACTTTACACTCACCATAAACCTTTGAGTCCAGATCTTGAAGTTCAGGATGAAAGTCAAGCAGAAGTTTGTGAAGACTGTACTGATCATCTTGAATCAAGTTCAGCTCTCTAAATGGAAGCACAAACATGAAGTCTATATCTTGATTGTTTTTTCCTTCAGCCCAATCCAGAATGAACTTCTGCACAGAGACGGTTTTTCCAATTCCAGTGATGCCTTGAGTAAGAACGCTCTTTATTTTTGTCTTCTTCTCTCTTCTCCTCTCTGTTTTGTATTCTGATTCAGGTAAAGGTTTAAAGATGTCATTGCAGTAGATTCTTGTTTCTTGTAATTGTTGTGTTCTGGGTGTTTTCTCCATCTGTAAAACCTCATGTTCTTCATTCACTCCTCCACTCTCTCCCTCTATGATGTACAGCTGTGTGTAAATCCTGTTCAGGAGGGTTTTGTTCTTCTGTAGTTTGATTCCCTCAAATAAGCTCTCATATTTGTTCTTTAGGATGGATTTGTGAGTATGTTTGAGTCTCTGTTGTCTGAAGAAGGTCTCCATTAAAGCAGTGCATGTCAGATGGGATTTCACAGAGTTGCTGGTATAATCTTTCTCCTCTCTGTTCAGACAGCAACATGTAAAGCAAACACAAAAATATAGTTAAAGGACAATTTTATATTTAAGTAATTTACAGTTTTTTTACGATTGCTTACACACAATAATTAAAATTTTCCCACAATTAGCAAAACCTTACACTCAAGGAGCAAAACACAAGGCTAGATTTGTGTCACGCCCGGGGGCTGGCTGCTAGGTGCCTAAGCCAAGCCCCTTTCCAACTTCCACCTCGAGGAGGTCCCCAAAGACAACCCAATGACCAGACAACAACGGGTACAGGTAAGTATAAAACAAGTTTTTATTGAATTTAAATAATTAAAATGAACTTGGGAATTGGGGAAGGGGAAATTAAAACTAGTACTCTCGGCTCTGCCCTCCAGGTAGGCTACGGCCAGGAAGAGTCTCGAGGAAAAAGGGGGGGGGACAACAGGGGCCAGATACTGTGGGCCAGGGATGTAGGACTCAGGCTCCTGCATGGTCTGGTCTACCCGTGGCGCCCTCCTTTTCCTCCTGGAGGCAGAAATGAAACCAAGATGAGTGTTTAGCTAGTTTTATTCTTCTGTGTGAGTAATCGTACTCACACAATCGTACTACTCCAGCACTTCACCGCCACTTCTAGACCCACTCCAATGTCAGGAACCGGACTCGTTCTGGACTCCACACTGTTACTCTCTACCTGGGACGTGCTCACAACATATAATTAATGGCCACACTGAGACCGACAGCCTCTTCGTCTTCCCTTGACGAGGCGTACAAAGGCGGGGGTTTGGTCTGACAAGACACACAGCAATACACAGCAATGCACAGCACCACGTCAAAAGTGAAAGTTCCACAGCACAAAGACTCACCCACCACGATCCAGTGTACACTCAAGATGCCCGCCTTTCTCCACTTCATCGGGGGCTGTTCGGCGATGGTATTCGCAGCCCAGTCAGCAGATACATCGCCGGCTCTCCCACCACGCTAATTTAGGGGTAGGGCCTTCCTCCTTCACTCAGAGATTAATCGCTTCACAACAAATTATCCTCACAAATGTGTATTCGGTTCAGTGTGTTATACTCACGGATACTATCAACTTTAGTTCCAACTGTCCTTTGTTCTAATTCCCCCGGCGATCGCTTCGGTCACACACACAGGACGTCTCTCCTCCTAGCAGAGTTACACAGCAATATCATACATCGCAATGTCCTCCATGCAGAAATACACTCACGCTTTCTCTACTTCCTCTTCGTTATTACGTCTCAGTTTCCAATGTTTCCAATCTTGCTTCAATCCTTAAGGTGTCCAAAGTCCACGCAATCATATAAACTCCAGCGAGAGAGAGAGATCAACAGCCCACGGCCAACGTACTAGAGGGTACAAACGCAGCGCTTCACACTGCACACAACAACGACCAAACTGTGATTTTAGCTGTTCTTAAATACTGCCCTTGTTTAGCGTATCCCCCAATCATCGATCGCTTCTCCTAACTAGACACAGCTGCGCTCGATTTGTTGATTTTCCCTCTTACGGCGCTACCGGAAGTCCGGTGTTCCTCTTTTCCGGCCCGGTGGGAAACCTTCCGGGCGGAACCAAACTTCCCTAACTTTGGTTCCGCCCCTGAAAAGACCGTCACCTTGTGACATTTGCACAACTGTAAGCACATTGTCAGCTTCACACTATTTGCAAAACATTACACACAGTGATTTGCAAAACACTAAACGCACTTATATACATCTAACACAGACGTATATCAGGATGTCACTTCCTTGCATTTCCAAAAGCACTGACTGTCAAATGACCACACTTATGAGCCAATCTGAAAAACACAGCCATCAGGTGCACAAACACACTATTGCTAAACTGTAGACACACCAATCAGGTTTAAGCACTATAAAAATGCAGCAGGTCCTGCAGGAATTCATATGTATTGATGAGACAGGGTTCAAAATCACAAAAGCAAGAAGGAGAGGCAGAAATATAATTGGCCACCAAGCTATAATCAATGTCCCAGGCCAACGTGGGGGTAACATTGCCCTTCGTGCTGCCATTTCACAGCATGGGGTTCTCTTCCATCATGCCAAAATGGGCCCTTAGAACACATCTCACATTGTAACAGCAGGTATGAAATGCACCATATACATTAAGCTGTCATCTGGGACAATGTGTCATTCCACTGCTTTGCTTTGGTCCAGAACTGGTTTCAACACCATCCAAAGTTGACAGTACTATACCTTCCACCATACTTCCACCATTTCTAAATCCTATCGAAGAGTTTTTCTCTGCATGGCGGTGGAAGGTTTAGGATCTCCGGGCTCAGGTACCGCTCATTCAGGCCGTGGAGGATGCCTGTGACCAAGTTGACACCGTAGCTGTGCAAGGATGGATTCAACATTCAAGATGGTTCTTGCCGCGTTGTCTTGCTAATGAAGATATTGCTTGTTATGTTGATGAAATTCTCTGGCCAGATCCATCTAGGTGAAGAGATAATGTATAGTATCCCTGCTAAAAAAAACAGCATAGACCAGCATCATTCCCATGCTGGTTTGGTGCTGGTTTAGCTGGTGGTCACCAGCATACCAGCACCAAAACACATCATATGCTGGTCTTGCTGGTATGACCAGCATGGGATGTTGATGCTGGTATGCTGATGACCACCAGCTAAACCAGCATGGGAATGCCGGTGATCACCAGCACCAAAACACAACATTACAGTATGCTGGTATTGCTGGTATGCTGTTTTTTCCAGCAGGGATGGCAGTAGTATTTTCTTTACAATATTGTCAGTTTTTTCTGATAATTTTTTATGGTTGTTGTTGTTACTTACTGTAATTGTAACCTGTACTGGATACAGTATTTTATGTTTGTCTGTTGTTTGCTGAGCTAACAGTATCATGTACACTACTGTAGTAGCATGACAACTGGGACATGTTTGGTTTTGATTCTCCATGTTGACTGATTTGGGTATATGGAGAGAAATCAATTATATTTTCCTCTGCAATATTGGTCTTGTGTAGTGTTTGGTAAACTATTGTATAGTTGCACTTTCTCTTTGTACTTCATTTGCAGTACTCTAATCAATAAGAATTAGACTTGTTAAAAGTGTTTTAAGTTAGCAACAGCAGTGTGTAACTGGTTCAAAAAGATTGAAGTCTTATGAAATGTTTGTGTTTCTTATGGTAACAAAATATTGTTTTTATAAAGTCATTTATAGTATTGACAAAAGTGTTCCATTTTGCAAAGGACCTAACATGTTGTGCTACTTTGTTATAGGGTTGTGTTAATTGTGTGTAGTGTTTTGACAAACCGGGCCCTGATTTCAAAATTGTGCTTAAGCAATGGTAAAAAACTGTAATAACATGAGATGCCCCAAATATAATTCAAATATATTAGACAATATATGGTCCTATAAAACTCTGTGGATAATATTGCCATATCCAAACATCCTTCTTGGATATTAAATTGTTTAACACCGAAAGTTGCTCTTTTTTTAAATAGACTCGCACAAAACTACTTAGAACACTATCTAAGGCTGCATCGAAAAGTAACATCGCGTCTGCTCACACGTTGGATAAACAAAACTGCTTTGGTGTGTCGCATAGACGTCATCATCGTCTTGCTGCCCCCTCCCCATTCTGTGATTGGTTCCCTAATTGGGGCCATGGTTCTTGATTTCCATGCAAGGCAGCATGGGGAAACCTAGGCTATTTCAAGGCATGAATTGATTGGAGATATTTGGTCTTCTAATGCAGCAACGGGGATGCGAGGGAGAGAATGTGTGAGATGAAAGGGTGTCCTTACGGGATTAAAGTGCAGTGGGAAATTTAGGTGGCCAAGCAGAGATAGATGTTTGAGCTTACAGCAATTTGGGCTGTCTAATAACGTAGAAGAATTATTCTGTAAATTTTTTTCTTTGGGTAAAGAAGCCTGGAATTTTACAATGTCCAGATTGATGCCTAGGAATTCAATGGACATGTCTGGACCGCTATTTTTTTCCTGGGCGATTGGAACACCTAGTTCGGAAAAAACTTTTAAGACTGAAATGTGAATCACTGCTGGGATGGCATCGGGAGGCGAGATGAATAATAAATTAGTGAGCAGATACAAGAGGATTTTACCCTCGCTGTCTGGCTTGGACCAATATAGCCTGTGATGTGGACGAGATTCTCTGGCCTGACCCAGAACAAAGATAGGATGTTGAGGCGTTATTGTTTAGTACACGAATGAATAAAAATGTGCTAACGCATATACTGATTGTGTATTTTTTGTTCATGTAAAAAGGTTTTTGAGCGGGAGAACCACAAGCAAACCAGTTTTGGATATATTGTTTTGAATTTATTGCACCAGTGTGTAATACTATGTTGTAGTGTGTGTGTTTTTGAAAGCTTGTGTGTGATGTCTGAGGGAAAAGTTTGTTTTTTTAGTAAGAGTGAATGGTTTTGAGTGTAGAGCTTCATTTTGACCTGAAAATATGATGTTTGGAGAATTGTGTGAGACTTTATGAAATTGTGTTTACTGTTTTAAGAATATGAGGCATAGTTTCGAGAAATGTGAAAAAAAAGATACATTTAAAATTAAACGAAAATTACTCAACTATTTGAGCATTGTTTATACTCACATGGGGTCAGAGGATATCGCTCCATTATCAAGATTAGGAGGCTGAAAAAGTGAATCTTTACTCTTCAAAGACACACAGCTGAGCTCTGAACATTGTGTTCTGTGGAACTGTACATCTTCCTTTTTCTCCTCATAGAGGCTCATTTTTAAGACTGTAAGTGAGAAAAACAAAACATGAATTAAAAACTAAACCATGTACTGAATACCATATATATATGATAGTAATAATAAAAGTGCAGTGAGGTATCAAGTTAAATCTCCATGTAGTGTTTAAACGGCACTGTTAAGCAGATTTAAATGCCACTGTTTAAATGGTTCTATTGGTCTTTATCTTTTCTGCATCTCTGTTACTTAAACCAAACCAAGGAAAACTGAGAATTAACTTGACAAACCTGTAAAAGTTTTCTTTTTAAGTGATTACTGTCTATGAAGGCGTAGTTAACTGAAGGTCGATATTATGTTTTCCACTGGATTAGAGACATGTAAAAACACAGTTCCTTCTTTTTAACAGGGTATTAAACAGGTCTGTGTTTAGGAATATATTAGTTCTGTTTGTTACAATTAAATAGAAATTTTGAAACATTCTTTTTTTCTGAAGAAAATGTGAAGTAATGCTTGCCGTGTCAAAATTCGGGAAATAAACTGGTACAATAAAGTTAACATGTTTCAGAAGAGCCCACCCTGATGTATCTAGGATACTCTGCTGCCGAGATATAGGTCTCGCTAAACGGTTGCTAGGGTACCTCTCTTTGGTTGCTAGGGAGTAAATTGGTGTGTGGAGGAGACGCAGGTGCAGCGGATCACCTAATTAAAAGGAAAAATAAACACAGACACTAGAAGGTGACAAATGTTTAGAAACAATACAATAAACTAAAGAATAACATTACATTCTAAATGTAACACTTTCAACCCCAAAAAAAAAAAAAAAGATTCTGTTTTTTTTTAATAAACAGAAGTGAACAAAACTTTACGACCTGGAAAGGGCATCTGCGACTTTATTGTCTTTGCCTCGAACATGCCGTAGGGTTGTAGAAACAAACTCCAGCACATAAGACGGTGATTTGAATTTCGCGTTGAATTAAAAAAATTTAAGGGGTTGTGATCACAATATACAATGACGGAATGTGAACCCCCCAAATACACTTCGAAATGCTTAACTGCAAGAACTAAAGCCAATGCCTCTTTTCAATGGTGGAATACACTGGGCAGCCGTAAATTTCTTTGAAAAATAAGACACAGGGTGAGTTACACAATCAGCACCACTCTGCTGGAGAACAGGTGCGGACATCATTAAGGTTTTATCATTTTCAAAAGCACACTGACAAGCAGCTGACCATTCAAATTTCGTTTTAAGGCTTAGCAGATCAGTAAGGGGAGATACCAGTCGCGAAAATTTTTGCAAAATGCGCGGTAGTACCCTACCATTCCTAGGAAATGACGGAACTGTTTACGGTCAGCTGGAGGTGGAAAATCACAGATGGCACTAACTTTGACAGCAACTGGACGAACTTGTCCCCTCCTTACTACTTTACCCAAGTATATCAAAGTGGCCTTTCCGAACTCACACTTTGCTAGGTTAATAGTTAGTTTTGCATCCGCAAAACGACTGAAAACCTCTTGAAGCAAAGTTAAATGCTCAGTCCAAGATGAACTATATAACACAATGTCGTCAAGATAGGCTTCACAGCCAGAGACACCATATAAGACAGTAGCAATTAAACGTTGAAAGGTGGCGGGTGCGTTTTTCATTCCGAAAGCTAAAACGTTGTACTGCAGGAAAGTATCAGGAGTCACGAAGGCAGAAATTTCTTTCGCACGCTCCGTCAAAGGAACCTGCCAATACCCTTTAAACAGATCGAAACATACTTCGCAGAGCCGACTCGATCTATACAGTCCTCAATTCTCGGTAAAGGGTAACAATCAGTTTTGGTTACTGCATTTAATCGTCGATAGTCGGCACAGTAACGATAAGTTCCATCCGGCTTACTAACCAGTAGGCACGGAGAACTCCATGGACTTGAGCTAGGCTGTGCAATATTATTTTCCAACATGTATTCAACTTCCTTTTGTAGAAGAGTCCGTTTTAATGGATTCACGCGATATGGATGTTGTTCTATAGGCAGAGTGGAGCCTACATCAATATCGTGTTCCATAATTGAAGTCTGACTAGGAATATCTGTGAACAACATTGGAAATTTTGTCACAAGATTTTTAACATCATCTCTCTCAGCGGGAGACATGTGCGGTAAGTGGGAAGATAAAGTAGATAACATTTTGGAGTTTCTTAGTCTACCTTCATTTTTGCACCTGGAAGGTTAGACCTCAAACTCTGCAAGTGCAACAGAACACATCAGATTTTGTTTCTCATCCTGGAAAACATCCTTCTCAGAACTGAAATTTCTCTCATGATAAGCTTTAAGCATATTCACATGCAGGCACGTGCACACATAGACATCAAAGGGGGCTTGAGCACCTGCCCTTTTTATTCCTGGAGAGAAAGTGCCCTTTTTTTCTGGGGTGCTTTTTAAAAAAAAAATATATATATATAATCTTTATTCATATAACAACTGATGTCTGTCTGTTTCTTGTGTTTTTTACTTGTTGCTCATTTAATTTAACATGAATTTATTCAGGAATCATTTAAATAAGATTTAAACTCTTATATAAAGAAAAATAGCGCTATTTGTGGCACACAAACGGTTAACCGATGAGTCCCGCCTCCAAAATTCACATCGCTATTATGATTGGCTTTACCTTTCCATAGTCCCGCCTCTCTAACTTACATCGCTTTATGATTGGTTTGTCTACACTCTTGCTGCATCATTCGCGCTTCAAGCGCCAAAGCTCAGCCTGAACGAGACGCGATCATGTGCATGATTATGCAGGCAGTCTACCGGTAAGAAAGCATTCTTATATTAACAGTTTTATGCACAAAATATGGGACACGTTGTTACACATAATGATTCAGGGACATTGTTTTCCACGGCAATCCCATATTAACCTGAAGAGTTGCAAACGTGTAACAGTGTAGTGTATGTAGTTTAAACAGACTGCTCATAAAATAATAAAGCACAAACAATAATACAATTGCTAACTACAGTAGTAAGCTTTTTTGTTTGCGTTTTTTGTAATGGCTGTTAAATAAGTATAATGTGTTATACTGGATTGCTGGAGTAGATTGGGAAGAAATCTGATGGTTCAGTATTTTACTTGCCCAGTCTGAATTTTCACTGACATCACAAAAAAGTAAAATATAAAATACAAATAAAAAAGGCCTAATCTATATTTGTTGTTTCTGACATGTGTAACCCTAATAAATATGAAACCTAAGATTAAAGGTGCCATAGGATGTGTTGTCATAATATGTTAAATTGTTTTTTGACAATTACATACAAGGTATGTTGCTTTATTAAGTGCAAAAATTATCCAGAAACGTTTTTACATGTCCATTTACAACCCTAGAATTGGTCATTTGAATGAAATGGTCTATTTTGCCCTATTTGAAAGGGTCATGAATAATAATGTTGAGCTCTGCTCTGAGGTTCATGCCAGAAGCTCACATTAGTAAACAGACCTTATATTTTGAGCCCTTATCAGACAAAAATAAATTTTGAGTAACAACTAACAACTAATCAGCTAAACGCTAGCATATAGCATTTATTGGCATGTAGCGCTAACTCAGCAGTCACAACTTTGTTTTTAGCATTTTAACACATTTGTAATTAATGTGTAATTTAATGTTTTCAAAACATGCACATTGTGTAATGGCTTCCTTTGGTGCTCTATAAACCTAGACTACTAAGGAGACCATGGTGTCTGTGTGAACTGATTATTTTGTAGACATCTTTTGAAAATTAAACAATTGCGTGAGTTTGAGGAAGATAAAATTAATTAACTTTTTTAATATTTTTTTAAAAAAGGAAGTCAGAATTGCGTTTATATATATACTTTTTGTTTTAAAAAATATATATATACATAATTATGAGAAGTGCCCTTTATTTCACTTGAGCCCCTGCCCCTCAAAATGTCTGTGCACGTCCCTGTTCACATGACAAACTCGAATATTTTGGCGACGATCAGGAGTATGGATAACGTATTTTGATCGGAGAGTTTACTGTCAATCACGTATGGACCAGAATATTGAGCTTGTAGCGATCCACCAGACACAGGTAAAAGCATTAACACTTTATCACCAGGTTTGAAATTTCGTTCTTTGGCTTTCCTATCAGATATGGTCTTCATTTTTACTTGTGCCTTTTCAAAGTTTTGCTTTGCCAAATCACGAGCTCTGTACAGACCTGTACGAAATGTTGAAACATACTCCAGAAGAGTAGAGCATTTAGGATCATCGAGCCATTTCTGTTTGAGCACAGCCAATGGACCACGCGGTGTGTGTCCAAATACTAACTCCGTGGGACTAAACCCCATTGACTCCTGTACTACTTCGCGAGAGGCAAAAAGTAACCAGGGAACACCTTCTTCTCAATCTCGTTCAAGTTCGAAACAGTACGCACGCAACATGGACTTCAGGGTCTGGTGATATCTTTCTAAAGCACCCTGACTTTCAGGATGGTAAGCAGTAGAGATGTTATGTTGAATACCAAGTTGCTTAAGCATACGAGAAAAAACCTGAGAAGTAAAATTCGTTCCCTGGTCAGTCTGAACTACCCTCGGCAAACCGAAAAGTGTGAAAAACTTAATGAGTGCCTTGGAAATTGCTTTAATAGTAATAGAACGCAACAGGATTGCCTCAGGAAACCGTGTTGCAGCGTATATGATCGTTAATAGATAATTGTGACCAGACTTTGACCGCGGAAACGGACCAACACAATCAAGAATGATGTGTTCAAATGGCTCGGACACCATCGGAATTGGATACAGAGGGGCAGGAGGAATCTTTTGGTTGGGTTTTCCAACCATTTGGCAAACATGGCAGGTTCGGCAGTAACGAGAGACATCTTTTTTCAGACTGGGCCAAAAGAAGTTTCGCAGATTTCGATCGTAAGTTTTTAATATGCCTAGATGGCCAGCTGCACCATCATGGGCTACACTTAATATCATAACTCGGTAGACTTTAGGAACTACTATTTGGTTTACAGTATTCCAGTTACCAGGAGAGTTGCTAGGCATCCACTTCCTTATTAGAACAAAATTTTAAAGAAAGTAACCTTGAGACATACTTTTGATTTCTTGTTCTGAACGAACCAAATCAAACAATGATGTTAGAGTAAGATCAGAATTCTGCACAGCAACTAACTTCTGAGGCGGCAGTACAGCATCTAGATCTTTAAAATCTGTTTTAGTAGAATAAGGAGAGGAATTCACTTTCTCCGGAGGAACAACCCAAGAGTTCTTAATCACATTTGAATCCGCAAAAGACAAACTTTTCATTTCCACATCTTTCGAAACACTATTTAGATCTGGTCACAGAGCGTGTAACAGCGCAGGCGGAGAACACATCGGGGTATTCTTTCACACAGTTATCGTTGGAAGCAACGAGTGGCATGGAGACAACAATAGGAGGCACATTTGGGCAACACCACACATTTCCCCCAGCCAAATCATTTCCCAATATGAACGATACATCTGGAATTGAAAGTGACGGACAAACGTCGATTACTACATCTCCAGAAACCAATTCAGAATTTAGATGTACCTGGTGTAAAGGGACTTTCATTACACCCATTTCAAATCCTCGGACAAGGACATCACTACCAGTTGCGGTTTCGTCGGATAACGGCAGCACTCCTTCCAAAATAAATGATTGAGCTGCAGGTACAGGAACAGAGAGACCAGGAACCGAGACAGAGCCATTATGCATAAAAGGCCCATAACTGTTTTTGCTATGTAAAGAAAAATTCGAAGAAACATTAGAAATTGAAGTCAGATGACTCGACGCTAAACCAACAGGTTTTGCGTTATACTTCTTTTTCAGAACAGGACAATTTGCAATCATATGGCCCGAGGCTTTACAATAGAAACAGACCGGTTACGAGGTGGGCTGTTAGTTTTATTAGTTTGTGAAGTTCGAGGTTTTGAGCTGAACAAAACAGTAACAGCCTTGTCACGCGGTTTCTCTGAAGTGTTTGTGAGTTAAGACAAAATCATCAGCTAAAGACGCAGCTTTTTGGAGTGTATCTGCCTTTTGCTTATTTAGGTATGTAGATAGTGCAGCAGGTAAACAATTTTTAAAATCCTCTACAAGAATTAATTGTCTTACCTGTTCTTATTTTCTGCTTTTTGTGACGCACACCAACGATCAAATAAAATCTATTTCTCCTGTGCAAACTCAACATAAGTTTTATCAGGAAGCTTTACATAATGTCTGAATCGTTGTCTATATGCCTCCGGGATCAATTCATACGCTTTCAGAATAGCAGCTTTTACTAATCTATAATCTTTAGTTTCCTCCAGGGACAAAGTCGCATAGGTTTCTTGCGCCCTAACCGTAATTAAGCACTGTAATAGCAGTGGCCAAACACTTTCAGGCCACTTCAAAGAAGTAGCAACTCGAAATGACCGAAATATTTCTCGATGTCTTTTTCACAAAACGGAGGAACCATCCTTCGATTCCAGCCAACATCAAATTCACTAAATGCAGCAGTCCCCTGGGCACTTAATTCCAACTCCATTTTCCTTAACTGAAATTCATGGTCCGTTTCATGTTTCCGCAATTCTAGTTTTGCGGCTTCCAACTCAATCTGCTTTTCTTGCAGAGCTAGCTCTTTTAAACGAACGGTGACTGCACTTTCGGGGGGAACAGACACATCCTCATGGGGATCCTCCTTGGGTTTTTCCAAAACGCCTAACTCAACAAGACTGCCCTTTAGGACATCTAACAAAGTTTCTTTCATTGTCTTGTGTCGGGGAGTTAATTTAACTTTATAAAACTCGGCAATTTGCAAGAGCGGTTCTTTGTACACGTTAAAAGTAGCTCTTCAGACGGAGACTCTTGAAAGACATTCACTATTGATGCCATGTTAACCACGAATGTAATTAAAAATAGCAAAAGTATAGGTGTTTAAATCCCCATCTAATTTTATATTATTACCGAAAACCATGAACTTCATGCAAACCACGCGCTTCACAAAGTTTAAACTGCTTTTACCGAAATACAGTCCCAAAATAAAAAATTTACCCACTTTTTTAAAAATAAAACAAAAACGAAACAAAGTTCCCTAGACTTCAGTGGCGTTAGGGGCTCGGGGTTACTTATGAACAGCTGCGCACCATCCCATTGACGAGATGAGCGACAGCTGAACTGAAACGTTGAACCCCTACTCCGAATAACCACCAGAAAATAAAAAAGGCAAAATAATAAAAATGGTGGGTCCACAGACTCACCCGGTGACTACAAAAAAAAGGGTAATCACTTACATGAGACTCCAGAAGGTATCTTAACACAAAGTCTTAAATCGAGTATTTTTAACGAAGACGAAACGGTACAGAAAACGAGGTGACAGCACTCTCTTTTTCTTTCTTCACTCCTTACAAAAGTTTATAAATGTGTGGACGAGCTCCCAGATTATGTTACGGTCACAACCACAACACAATAAGGGAACACGAAGGCTCAGTAAATTAGTGTATTTATTTGAGGTTATGTAAACCGAAAGCAAGGAAGCGAAACACACACAGCCGCAACACCGCAGGCTTTCGTCTGTTAGACGCCGACACGAAATGCTCCCCCCATTCTCTCGCCAGTCTTTGGTTTTAAAGGCATGTGTGGAGGAGACGCAGGTGCAGCGGATTACCTAATTAAAAGGAAAAATAAACACAGCCACAGACACTAGAGGGTGACAAATGTTTAGAAACAATACAATAAACTAAAGAATAACATTACATTCTAAATGTAACACCCACCCCTGTGTCTCTATGATGTTCTGATCCATGGATATAAGGCTTTGTTCAGTCCGTTGCTAATCAGAGTTTAGTGTTAGTGTCTCGTGAGTATTTTGTGAACGTAAGCGTCTCTTTTATCATACATTCATTCAATGTGTGTGCAGCGTATACCCTGCATTACACCACCGGTCTACGTCAAACGGTGCTGGACGAGATATGCGCTGAAATTTTGTTCAGAGATAAGAAAAATTGTAACAGAGAGGAATAGCAATAGTGATGCTTTAGTGCAAACACCACTAGTAATACAAACTCTTGACCACACTAATAATACATAGACTTGACCACACTAATAATACAAACTCTTTTATTCTTAAAGTTCATATTTGAAGACATTACATACCTTTTCATGTCAATTTTTCACGTTTAATGTCTGCGTTGTGTATCCATAAAATGTTGTGCTTTCTACAGGTTGAACAGGATTTTGATCTCCATCTGTGAGTGGGTAAATAAGTTACCCAACCTGCTGTTCCTAAGGGAGAGAGCGAGAGAGAGAGAGAGAGAGAGAAAACAAAGGCAAAGTTTATGCATGTTTCGTTGACTTTAAAAAAGCATTCGACTCGATATGGCATGACGGCTTATATTATAAAATTCTACAATCAGGCATAGGAGGAAAAGTATATGATATCATTAAATCCATGTACTCAGAAAACAGGTGCAGAGTTAAAATCGGTGACAAAAGAACAGAATTTTTCAGTCAAGGGCGTGGGGTGAGACAGGGCTGAAACTTGAGTCCAACTCTGTTTAACTTGTATATTAATGAGTTAGCAGTGTTACTGGAACACTCCAGCACACCCGGTCTCATCCTAAACAACTCAGAGATTAAAGCTCTTCTGTATGCAGATGATCTGGTGCTATTGTCAGACATTGCACAAGGTTTACAGCAACACCTGGACCTGCTGGAGAAATACTGTCAAAACTGGGCCCTGACGGTCAATCTGAAAAAAAAACTAAAATTATGATTTTCCAGAAAAAAGCAAGACTACAGGATAACAGATACACATTTACTCTAGGAAACACTGCACTAGAACACACCTTACACTACGACTATCTTGGGTTAAAAATCAGCGCATCAGGCGGTTTTGGTCTCGCGGTAAATGCACTTAAAGAGAAAGCTAGACGAGCATTCTATGCCATCAAAGGCAAATTTAAACAAACAGACATTCCTGCTACAGTTTGGTGTAAAATATTTGATAGTGTAATAATGCCCATAGCTCTGTACGGTTGTGAGGTTTGGGGTCCACAATGCCTAACAGATTACTCCAAATGGGACAAACATCCAATGGAATCCCTGCATGCTGAATTCTGTAGAAATATTTTAAGAGTTCAGAGAAGAACACCTACTAATGCATGCAGGGCTGAATTAGTCAGATATCCCCTAATAATACACATCCAAAAACGCTCCCTTAAATTCTGGTCACACTTAAACTCAAGTCCCCCGAACACACTTCAATATGAAGCCCTTAAAAATTAAGAGAAGAGACCTAAAACCAGTCCCATCTATCAACTGGCTCTAAAACTTCAGACCAGCACTAATGAACGCAAACAAACCACAATAAACCAAATCATTAAAGAAAGTCAAACTTTATATTTGGATCATTGGGATAATGAAAGTAAAAACCAAAGTAAACTAGAATGTTATCGGGCACTAAACAGAAAATACAGTCTGTCAGAATATCTCTCCACAGTTAGAGATGTAAAGCAGAGACGAATCCTCACTAAATACAGACTCAGTGATCACAGTCTGGCAATAGAGAAAGGCCGACATAGACAAACATGGCTCCCAAAAGAAGAGCGAATCTGTGTCCATTGTGACAGTGGTGAGATCGAGACAGAGACACACTTTCTCCTTTACTGTGGTAAATATAAAGAGCTTAGAGAAAAACACTTTGACAAAATCTCAAAGCTCATAGCAGAGTTTCATAACTCTTCAGACTCAGATCAAATGAAGATGTTACTGGGGGAAGACAGACACCCATCAGTTGCTGCTAAATTCATTTATCAGTTACACACCATCAGAAATATTCTACAGCCCTGATCTTGTACAGTACTTTTATTTTACCTCATATGTGCCTCCATAAATGTACATTTGTATACTTCAAATGTTTATATTTCAAAGTCTATATTGTAAATATCCTCTATTCTATTTTATTTGCAGTAGTACTTCATCCATTACCCAGCACCTTAGCTTAATTGCACCTTAATGTTTGTTAATATTGTGTTATTGTATGTTTCTTGTTTTATGTATAATGCTTTGGCAATATTGTAAGTGACACAATCATGCCAATAAAGTTCTTTAAATTGAAATTAAATTGAAAAATTGAGAGAGAGAGAGAGAGAGAGGGAGAGAGAGAGAGAGAGAGAGAGAGAGAGAGAGAGAGAGAGAGAGAGAGAGAGAGAGAGAGAAAACCAGTTTCAGGAAAACTTATCCACCTTTTTTTTGACATGTGGGCGCTGCCATCTCAGAGCTCTTTTGTTTAAGACTTTAGGTGAGCAACTAAAGCTAACAGTTGCCGTATCGCGTGTGACATGGGTGTGCTGTTTTGTGGATTGTTAATGTTTATGATGAAATCTAGGAGGACGCACAAACTCAGTAAATCTAAAAAACACCAGAGGTGAATGTGCATGTGGCCTATGTTTCTATCATAGAAACAGCCAATAAACAATAAATATAATGATTCTTTAAAAACATCAAATATATGCTGATAAAAATATGCTGATTAAGCTGGTTTATTAATTCCTATTATATATTATTACCAAAGAACTACTTTTGGTGCTATAGACCGTTTCAGCAGTAACAACATAAACAAGCGGCTGTCGCGGTCCGCACGTAACTTCCGGTAAACTCCGCTAAGAATAAATAACAACAAAGTTCTTTAAACATAGTTTATTTATATTACAAGCAAAAAAACAACACATTGATTACCTAGGAAACCAAAACATTTGTTATTTTCGACGAGGTATTCATTCAAGAGATCAGTTTAGTAACTAGTCAGACCATTAAAAAAACAAAACCGGAAGTAAGGTTTGGATCCAGACGTGTATCACGTGCGTCCGATGAAACCGTCTATATAGCACCGTTTGATTTTAGAGTGTACAAAAATGTTTTTTTTTTTTCAAAACAGATTGCAGTACAGAATATATACAACATAAATTGCTTATTAGTTAAGGTTTATTATAATTCTTAATGTTTTGCACATATTTTTGTTATGTTTTAAATAAAAAGTTACCAGAGCTGTGTCCAAATCTGCTCCCTATCCACTATATACTGTAGTGCACTATATCGGGTGTCAGCCATTTTAAAGTGGTGTCTGAAACCTGAGTGAACAACTTCATTTCCTACATTCGTTCACTACTTTTTACCCACAATGCACTCTGATTTTGAAGGTACATTCGATGTACACTACTCACTCATATTTCCCATGATACAACAGGAGATGAACGCGTAACTGGATGCACCTAAAGGATGCTGACAGTAAACACCCAAAAATATACGTTTATACACTTTTGTTAGTTCTTGCTGTCAGTTATTTTCTAACTTTTAAAAATAAACTAATTCAAAATAATTGAATATATATATATATTTTATTTAAACTATGATGCACATTTTTATCAAACAATAAATAAAAAACAATAAATAGTAAATAGCAGTTGTTCTGTTCTCTTTATTTTCAACTAATAAAATAAACATGACCAATGATGTGACAAACAGTAAGAAAGTACACTTTATCGTTTCACAGTACAATCAATAAAGTCACACAAGTGTAAGGATTTATGACGAATATCTGTGACCGCTCTCTGACACATGGTATTTATGTCAGTGTCCAAAATCGCTCACTCAATTTTGTTCATTTCTTTCCCACATAGTGGACTCAATTGTCATTCCCTAGGGCAGTGTTTTCCAATCCTGGTCCTCGAGTACCCCCTCCCAGAAAGTTTTAGATGTCTCCTTATTTAAAACTCCTGATTCAACTCATCAGCCTTCTTCCAGAATGGTAAACATGTCTCCCTAACAAGCTGATGAGTTAAGTCAGGTCTGTTAAATAACCAGACATCTAAAACTTTCTGGGAGGGGGTACTCGAGGACCGATTGGGAAACACTGCCCTAGAGAATATTGAATGAGTGAACGAAGCAGCGGTTTCAGACACTGTCATGTCTACCTCTAGTGCATATGAAGTGATTTAATATAATATAATACATTCATGCATGTTTAACACAAACAAAAATATAAGTAAATAAATGTAATGAATGTTTATTGTGGTTTGTACTTGAATGAGAAAGATACTGCTGCTGATGTTAGGATAAAGCACCACATTCACAGGAAAAGGTTGATGAGAGGCCATAGAAATTCAAACATTATAAGAGTCAAATAAAAAATGCAGTGTATAAAACCTCACTCCAGGGGGACACTTGAGAAATTTTAAACTTAATCATGAAAAAGGTAAAAACATAAGTTCTTGGTCTATTTTACATACAAACATTCAACCGACTTTCCCACTGTACACATACTGGTGAGCCTCTGTGGCATAATCCAGAGAATACTTTCTGCTAAAGATGTCATGAATGCTTGGATTCAGGTCTTCCTTATCAAACACAAAGTCTTGACAAAAATTCAGATGGGATTTCTACCAAACCACCGCACCACCGTCCACATTTACACACTAAACACGCTTGTCGTCATTCAGTACGTTGATCATAAAATTAAAGGCAAAATATATGCATGTTTCGTAGTTTTTAATAAAAGCATTTAGTTCGATATGGCATTAAATTCACCCTAAGAAAGTGTCAAACTAGTTAGAAGACTCACCATCTGTATCTGTATCCTCTTCACTTTTTTTGTCATCAACCTTTTTTTAGTGTCACCAATCTATGAATGCTGACATTATATTTTTACAAGAGACACATTTTAAAAACGACTTTCATTCCAAATTAAGAGTCAGGTGGATAGGCCAGTCTTTTTCCTCTTCCTTTTCATCTAAGGTCAGGGGCACTTCTATTTTAATAAATAAAGGGGGTTCCTTTTAAACATAGGTCTACAACTATAGATAAAGAGGGATGTTTTATCATAGTTGCGGGAGAAATATTTTCCATGCTGATAACTTTTGTTAATATTTACGGACCAAATTTTGGTGATCCATGCTTTTTTCAAAAAGTATTTTCCCATGTTCCCGATATTTCACATACTAATCTAATTATAGAGGGAGACTTCAATTTTGTTTTAGAATCATATTTAGACAGATCATCTGCTCAGCTTGCTCCCCCTTCCAAAACTAGGGATTTCCTTAATATGCAGTGTTGGGGGTAACGCATTACAAGTAACGTGCATTACGTAATAATATTACTTTTCTAAAGTAACGAGTAAAGTAGCACATTACTTTATAAATGTACACATTAATATTTGAGTTACTTTTTAAAAAAAGTAATGCAAGTTACTTTTCAGTTTAATTCATTCAATTTAAAAATAAAATAATGGACTGAATTAAATTGAACATATTAACGTAGAATTACGCACTCTGTGCGAATGAGCGGAAACAGTTTGAGTCAGAAACGATGATGGCAGGCCTTAGTTTGACATTTTTTTGCAATCATAAAAAACACCTGCAAGGCCTGAAAGAGATCAAGTCAGCCAAGTAAGAAAAAGTAACGCAAAAGTAACGCAAGCATTACTTTCCATGAAAAGTAACCAAGTAACGCAATAAGATACTTTTTTGGGGAGTAACTTAAAATTGTAATGCATTACTTTTAAAAGTAACTTTCCCCAACACTGTTAATATGTATATTAAAAACAAATGTTGGTGATGTATGGATGCTAGGTAACCCAACAGGGAGAGACTACTCCTTCCACTCACAGGTTCATAACATATATAGCGTATAGATTATTTTCTGGTCGACTCAAAGTTAATTCCCTTAACTTCAACATCTCATCAATACTAACACACAGTGTTTGGAATAACGCCGTTTAAAATAACGGCGTTACGTAACGACGTTCATTTTTCAGTAACGGGCTAATCTAATTAATTACTTTTCCCGCCGTTACAACGCCGTTAACGTTACCGGACGTTAAATGCGGTGCGTTACTATGCACTGACTTGATAAACTGTGTGATGCAAACGCAACCCTGGCTCACATAGCTAGTGAGGAGGTAGGTTAATAACGAGATAAGCGATTATGATTGGCTAAGGCAGAGTAATGTGTTTCATGGTAGCCAATCAGAGCCAGTGTTGTTATACATATGCCAGCGCACGCGCCTGCGGCGACACACACACACAGGGCGAATTCCAATCGAAAGTGATGATCACTATGCCCTATTCCCTTCGAAGATCAAATCTCTTGATGTATAAACTCTAGAGAAAGTTGCGCAATGTTGTCTCATAGTGTGGCTAATTAAAATACACTTGGTGATAAAATACAGCGTCTTTTTATGTTTATTTGGATTTTACATCCCCTTCACAAAGTGCCCTTCAAAGGCGCACAAACGGCATTTGGAATTTACCCACACACACGCAACAGCTAAACAGAGATTCGCGGCAGCAGAAGAGATATGGCGAGTCAGGAGGAGCAATGCGATGAAAAGTTGGCATAAATGTGCATGTAATGTGTACATTATGTCCGGGAGCGAAGACTTTGTCGACATCCGTTGTAAGCAACTCTAATTTAATGAATCATATTGTTAAACTGTTTACTTTTTTAATGAAGAAAACGAAATACAGCAGCCTATGTCTTCCAGACTATTTATTTCAGGTTGTTAGTTTGATTTATTTAATTTGCTACAGTTATTGCAAACACACTTTACTGTATATTATTTAACTGTTTACTTTTGAAGAAAATACCTGAAGTACAGAATGTCTACCAGACCAGTTGTCTGACATTTGGAGTTTGATTTATTTAATTAAGAATACGACTACAGAGCAAACACACTTTTTGTTGTTTAAAAGTTAACTTTTTGTGAACAAAACACTTGGAAGTACAGGTTGTTTACTTGACCAGTTGTCTCAGGTTGAGAGAGTTTGATTTAATTTAGTTTGCTGAAGTTATATGGTGTAACTTGTTTACTTTTCTTACAAAGATAATACTTGAAGTGTAGGATAAAACTCTTGCTGTCTGTTGACGTGCAATAAATATGGAAAGTTATGTATGAACACGTGTCTGTTCTACTCATTTCAACTGACATGTGAAAACTGCTAAAAAAATATACAAATTCTTTGACATATAGCAACTTTTTTTTAACCGTAACGCAAATAGTTACTTTCCCTGGTAACGAGTTACTTTTATTATAGAGTAATTCAGTTACTAACCCAGTTACTTTTTGGAACAAGTAGTGAGTAACTATAAACTAATTTTTAAGTAACGTTCCCAACACTGCTAACACAGCACATATTAACAAGACTGTTTGACTGTTGTCCATAAACACATGAAAATAAAATGACAAACAATGCAATACCCTTCACATACGCACAAACATGCACACGTTAGATGATTGTTTGTTAAGTAGTAGAATGAATGTAAATTCCCTTACACATACACATGTGCCACACAAATGTGGAAATGTGTCATTTGTGTGTAAACACAAATAAAATGAAAAAAATACATAAATATTTTTGTCCAAGGTGTGCGTGCGTGCGTGCTTGTAAGCATTTTGTTTTGTTTTGTCGTTTAAATACTTCAAACATGTTTTTTCCTGGAATCAAATAAGCATTGATGCATTCAGTGCAGATTCATCATCTTGCTTTTTTAAACCAAATTCCAAAACTTATGACTCTGGACCCTTGTGTGTCTTGTTTGAAGGCTGTTTAGTACAGCAGAGAGACACAGAGGAGTCAGTATAAATCCTGAATCCAGCACACAGAGGTTCTGTGAATGTGAAGTTAAATGTGTGTAAGTGTGTGAGCTTCTTCGAGACGCTGTAGAAAGAAAGAGTGCCGGCCGGACAGTCCAGATACACTCCCACTCTTTTAGAAGCGGTTAAAGGAGAGTCGACATCAATTCTGTTTTTATTGTGCCAAACAGTGAATCTGTAATCGGAGCAGTCAAGACTCCAGGACTTTTCATTGAACCCAAATCTACATCCATCTTCTGCTCCTCTCCGGCTTATTTCTTTATCCATCACTGATATAACAGCACCTCTACAGCTGCTCCATTCAACCTCCCAATAACAGCGTTCAGTCAGAATCTCTTTACACATAACCTGAGGCCAATAATCAAATCTCTCTGGATGATCGGGATATGACTCTCGCTCCTTTTCCAAACGGGTCACCTTCCTGTTTTCCTCAGACAGACGGAGATGAGGATTTACTGTGTTTGGATCCAGTGTGAGATCACAAGCATCTGCTCAAAAAAATAAATTAGAGAAGACATTTACAACACAAAAATGGCCAACACAAAATGGCCTTTTCCCCCTGAAACCAAGGATCTATAATATGTAATCCTTACAGCGGGTGCATCCCAATTCAGGGTCTGGATCCTTTTAAGGCCGCGGACTTTGAATGCAACACAGCAAACTGAAATGAGACAGTCTAGCCTACAGGGGGAGTTGCGTCACTTGCTGTTCCCTCCCACTACGCTTTTCAGCGGGACACAACAGCTGAGACCTATCAGACTACATATGGAATAAAAATACATATGGAGGCATATTTTTTATTTTAGAAAATATAACACATCGATGCAGATAAAACTATCCAACAGTATGTATAATTCACCAACCTTAAAAAATATACAAAACGCAACATGCACAATATTGCAGCAATAATATTAATTCACATCACTAAAACATAATTTATAATAATAAAACAGTGACAAGGACCTTTAATTTGCCAAATAAACACTTTTATTTAACTTCAGTTTTGAATGTTTAATTCAAAATACCCAAGAGTCAGACATCACAGGCACGCATTGAATCTTGGGAAATTGTGAAGGATACATCTATGGATCCTTGTGGGTAAAAGAGCCACATTTGGAGGCTTGTATGTGAAGGAGCCTTCGAATTGGGACAGCCTTCATCGCGGCCCGGTGATGTCATTTGCCTTCAGCCCCTGAATTGGGATGCACCAAGCCTTGGCTATCCCAAGATGCAATGCGCGCCGGTGACGTCTGGGTATTTTGAAATAAACATTCAAAACTGAAGTTAAATAAAAGTGTATATTTTGCAAATTAAAAGTCCTTGTGACTGCTTAACTATTATAAATGATGTTGAAGTAATGTAAATTCATATCATTAAAGTGACGCAATTCCCCAGGCTAGACCGTCTCATTTCAGTTCGCTTTGTGGCCTTAAGAGTCTGCGCCTTCAAATATCGAGCCTTACCTTCAAAGTCCGCAGCCCCTGAATTGGGATGCACCCCTTGTATCTGTCTGTGTAACACTTACACTTGCGTAGTCCTGCTGTGATCATGATCTCTCCTGCATGAGGCACACTATAAAACAAATTTTTTTATTGAAAAATAAATCCATCAAATGTATATATATATATATGTGTGTGTGTGTGTGTGTGTGAATGTGTGTACCTGGTAATTATCACGTTGTGGGGACCAATTGTCCCCACAAAGATAGGAATACCAGTGTTTTTGTGACCTTGTGGGGACATTTTGATGTCCCCATGAGGAAACAAGCTTATAAATCAAACAAGATGATGTTTATTGAAAATCTAAGGTACAAGAAAGGTTTCTGTGATGGTTGGGGTTAGGGAATGGGGCAGGTAAGGGGAATAGAATATACAGTTTGTACAGTATAAAATGCATTACGTCTATGGAATGTCCCCACAAAACATGGAAACCAGAATGTGTGTGTGTGTGTGTGTGTGTGTGTGTGTGTGTGTGTGTGTGTGCGTGCGTGCGTGCATGTGTGTGTGTGCGTGCGTGTGTTAGGGTGACCACCTGCTAATAAGCCCAAGGGGGGACAAGGGGTATGTTTCTAAGGGACAATGTGGGACACTCCCTGACGCGGCGGTGCCCAGATGAGATAGTGGTTTACCCATTTCTAGCACATACCACCTTACATGGTATAATAATAATGCCCTATTCCGCTAAACATGTGTAACTGCTGATGTATGCTCATGAATAGGCCAACTAATGTGTATTTTTTCTAAATAAACATTCATAATATTTTGAACATTCAATTGACAGATGCACTTCCACTTACGATTTACTTTCGCTATTTAATTTTATTTATTTTTCATTACAATTTATTCACTTTAAATTATAATATAAAATTATAGGATTAACAGGAAATGTAGTTGCTCAACACCACAGGAACAGTTAAAAAGTCTTAACTCACAACTCCAGAGGTTCAAAGAACGAGAAGGGGGTGGAAGGATGGTGAACTTGCATGTTATCAAAGGCAGGCGGAGAAAAAAAACTGTTCTGGGGACACCTTAAGGAATTTCAGCCACAAATATTTCTTTTCCCAGTCTTTCTTGTACCCATGGCCGTAGCCAGGGTTCAGGCCCGGATTGGCCATAGGGAGAACCGGGATGATTCCCGGTGGTCCGGTCTGTTTTTTGGCCACGAGGGCTGGTGTTGTCACGTCACCGGGATGAAGGTTGCTGTCAGGCTGCCAGCACTCACAGGAGCCCCATTCACGTACAGTCTTTGCGGGTGAGAGTTGTCCCCGCCGCTTTATGCCCAAGTTGATTGTGTCCCAAATCCCGACCACTTATTGGAAGAATTCTTGCATTAGGGTCATTAACATCTAAAACGCATGGAAAATGCAGGACGTGCCACTTTCTTCTGCTTTTCAAAGCGCTCACTTGTGAACACGAGTTTTGTTTCAGACGCATCTATATTTGAGTGCGCTTGCCGGCCGCGTGTCTATATTTAAAATAAACTTGAGCGTGTCTTGATATGAACGGCCTCTAAAAGGAAAGGATTTACAAATCGTATTTTTTATATCCAAGTCATAGATGTAACAATGAATCCTTTATGAATAGTCATTATTCATCGTTTATTGCAAGAGGAACAAAAATCGATTTGATGCAAAACTCATCAGTTTATTGGAAAAAATGTAAGTTTCAAAAGTATGTTCCATGATGTTTTCTTTATTTAACACAAGGTAGGCTTACCTTGGCCTACGTTATTTGGCAATAGACATGATCTAAGTACTAAAAAAAGTTACAGATTTTTTCCATTTGTTTCCAATGCATACTTGATAAATCGTGCTTGTGTATTGTATATCAGGGGTTTCCAAACGTTATCAGGTAATCTCAAGACCCACCATTTTTTAGAAATAGAAATATAGGGGAAAACACAAACACGTTTGTTTCCTTTAGTTTCTGAACAAGTTTACTTGAGTAATATTAAAATGTCTTATGGCAGGGCTGCACGATTATGGCAAAATTATAATTGTTTAGGCTACTGCATTTGCAATGAATAGGAAATTATATATTTGAAATATACAATGAATTGCAAGGCTGCAGAGAACAGTGCACTACTGCAGACTTATACTACTGAGGGTGTAATGATATTATTTTAAAAGTCAGTCGTGAACTAAAGTGTGCCGGTCTAAGGCATGAAACTTCAGGGCTGAAAATGAGTCCCACTCCGGCCCTGCCAGGGTTTGACAATTAGTGAGGTCCAGGGCCAGGGTGTTAAGAGTTAAAAAATGCTATCCTAGGAGAAAAATGTGAACTAAAATAAAGGTTAAGTACACTTACTAAATCTAAATGTACTAATTTGTGCACTTATTTTGTAGTTAATATATCAAACATTTGTCTTTAGTACTTCATCTAAGTGTACTTAACTGTGCTATTTTGAGACACTTATTTTAAAACACTAGAAATCTATTTACTGGTATTGTATACTTTTTTTTAGGTGCATTGAAGTACCAAAGTAGAACCATACACCTTTTATTAGTATATTTGTAGTGCTTAACTTTTACAAAATACTTTCAAGTATAATTTTTTTTAATTTTCTTAAGTAGGCTATTCTGTTTTAATCTTTTTGCCATTTTACACTTAAATACACACTCTTTAGTCTTTCTATACATTTTGAGGGTGGACATTGTTATATTATCCGTTATTTATTATATCACTAACTCTTTACTGTTAGGGTGGATAATTAATTTATTTTCATGAAACAATGCTTGTTATAGCATTATATTAATCGTTTTAATAAGCAACATTATATAAACAAGAACTTTGTTTAGTGCTCTTATAAATGTTTTTAGCATGACTTTGTAAAATGCTAACTCCTAAACTGAATAAAATAACATAGCCATCTTTATAATGCTTACATATTTGACATATTTCACTGCTCTACATCTTTGTACCAGTGTTTTTTTTCTACAGATTTTAAGTGTTAAAAGCATTTATTACATACATAATCATGATGATTATTGCGTGTGTCTTACCGAATGTATTATCATGTCAGCAATAACCTGACCACGCTTAATGATGCTTGCTGAATGACGGCATTTGATCACTGTTTAGGTGCTGGTCACCCTGTGTTGCCAGATATTAGTACAAAACACACAAAATGGGTCATAAAGAAAATATAAGTTAAGACTTTGTCTTTCAGCAATAAATCAGAGACATCGCTAACCAGGCTCGGACTGGTAATCTGTACAACCGGGCAAATGCCCGGTGGGCCGGTCGACATGTGGGCCGGTGGCCTCTGAGATTTTTTTTTTATGCCAAAATGTTCAAGTTATTTACTTTCGGCCCGTCATTTATAAATGCAGTTGCATTTGGCTTGGAGGGCGGGTGATAGGGAAATATTTTCGGCTTCTTCATGACAGGTTCAGTGTGTGTTACATCGCGCCCCATGCCCCACCCCTCAAATGGATTTGTCCAAGAAGCCGCTGGGTTTATGGGGAAATACACAGTCATGATAGCACATCATTTAGCCTTGCACTTAAGAATTATAATTATGGACAACAGAGGCTCCAAAAAGAAGAAGGGGAGCGGAGAAGATCCGCGAGAAAAAGTCGCTTACCAATCTCATAGTCGAATCGTCGCAGATGTGTTATGAAATGAGGATCATTCAATTTTGGCCGTATATGGGTGCACACATTATCTGATTTCACATATAACAGCTTTCTCACAATATATAAATATACTGCATATTATGAAAATGCTGCAAATAATATGTGAAGTAGCAGCTTTCAATAAATATTTTTAAAATGAGTTAATAAATCCAACCCCTGTGACAGGGCTTCACGTCCATAAGAGGTCTCTATCTTAATAAAGCCTTGCTTCTTTGTTTCGACATTTAAAAGACAAAGCTGGCAAATTAAACTATGACTTTCGTTCTTTTAAAAATTTCTATATTTTATTTTATTTATAAATCACTTTGGGTTATCTGATTTAACTATTTGGCCTGTGTTTTGTTTCCGTGCACTTGAGGCATTTTGCATATTTGTTCTGCACTTTGTTACTTCTGACCTTATTTTATTTAAAAAAAATTATTTATTATAAACGTAAATTCCGATCTTATTTAAGTATGTAAATTTTGGATAGCTTTTCGTTGTATCGATGTTGCGCTATTGCGTGCTGGCCATGCTTGCGCATGTAATTTAGCCGAACGGGTTAGGTGCTCTGCGTCTCATATTTAGGAGTTCATCAAACTAAACATTAAAAAACGGATATTTTTCGACGAGTATAAGTTTTTAAAATGTATTTAAAACAGAGTGGTTATATTGTCTATCTTAAAGTTAAACTACAAAACAGGTAAGCCGTTTTTTTTATTTCGGTGATGAAACGGAAACTAGTATCTGGACCGAACCTATTTCTGCCTGACACGAATGTCTTTCTTGTGATTTAATATTATGGTCAGTCGGTGTTCACTTTCAAATGATAGCAAAGAGATTCCTGAAATAAATAATATCATCAGGTCTTTCTGTATCTAAAGTGAATACAGAGATGATCAAAGTCAAAGCAAGCAAGCAGGTATTTCTGTGCTAAATAATAACGCGTAGTGTCTATAAAATCATTAATTTCAGTGTTTTTCTTGTTATAAATTAAAGTTTAATGAATTGTATATAAAGATAAGTTTTTATCATTTACAGTCACAATCAAAAATTATTTGTCATTTGTCGGGTTTTTTTGGTCATGACTGCTTTGACGCGCTATATCTCCAAATTAAATAAAAACACTTAATTGTTGCCGGAGTTTCCAAGGCAGGATCACCTTTGTTATTTTTTTAGTTATCAAAATGTATTTTTGTGTGATGTTCTGTAGATCGTGGCTTTAAAATGTTATGAGGAATAATTAAACAAATGTTGCCTTACATTTTACCTTAAAAAAAATATATATATAAATGCATCGTCAGTTTTGTCTTCGTTTATTACTTGAAAGACAGTTTTGGTCACTTTATCAGACAGTTGTTTATGTGTGCTGTTTGTGAAAGAAAATAAAAGTTACCAATTTGTACCTGGTCTGGCCCCCTCCCAACCCATGCACACAAACATAGATGATTCGACTATCGGTCGACCATGGAAAGATTCGAAAATTCTGATTCGAATATGAAAATCCTTAGTCGAGGACACCCCTAAGAGATGGTAATCTTTTAATCTGCAAGAGAGAAATAGAAAGAGAGGCACTAACTGCTTCTGCTGTATCTAATATAAAGTGAAGAAAGCTACATAAACCATTATAACACCGGTCACATTTATAATCTATAGACCTATTTATAATCTATAGACCTGCACTGTCTATCATTAATATACTTTACATATTATTGTATTCAATAGAGTTTGATAAAAGGGGTCATCTACACAAGTATTGCTTCATATTACAGTGCAAAAATAGTAAAAGTGTTTTTGTGGTGCTTTGACAAACAGTGTCAGCTTTGTTCATGGCAAAGAGAGTTTGAGGTGGTTGAATTGTAACTATACTGTGAAATTAATATAAATGTTCAATAAATCAAAGCATTGGGTTGGGGGGGGGATTTTGGTATCGGTGGGCTTGTGTGTGGAGTGGGGGGGGGTCATCGGTCCAGTGGTGGGCCGTTCCACGAAAAATTGCCAGGGCCGAATTTTGTTCCCAGTCCGACCCTGTCGCTAACACTAACCAGCAAATTATCACTTTATACATTTCCCAAATTGTCACATTAATTGCTAAACACATTAAACACTACGTCTAAAGAGGATTTTTCACAATGGGATCTGGCAACACTGGGAATGCTGCGTGGTAATTTGATGCCAATATTATTGAAAATGGACAGACTAAAAGTCACAAATAGATATTACAACTTGTAAACACAAAACGTATTCTACAAATAGATTAAAAATCCACAAACACAGTCCTCGTGATCCGCAAATGTAACACAAGATCTACGAATCGTCTTTGTGATCCACAAATATAAAGCATGATTTACAAAAAGAAATCAGTGACTACTTGAAAACCAGAATTTGAATGAATGTAAAGTGACTTCTTTGCAGATGAATATCATTTTCTATTTGTAGATTGTGTCACATTTGTTTTCAGAATTCTGACACTATTGTTTCGCTTTTGTGACAAAATAATGCCATAATCGTTGAAAATGAAGAGACTACAATTTGTAAACACGAAACAAATCTGCAAATAGGTTCCAAATCTGCAAACAAACTCCTCATGATCCGCAAATGTAAAACGAGATCTACAAATATATAAAAATCCACGAACAGACTCTTCATGACATACAAATATAAAATGCGATTTACAAATAGATTTAAAATCCGCAAACCAACTCTTTATGATTCACAAATAGAAATCATCGACTTGTACTTGACAAACAGAATTTAAATGAATGCAAAGTGAGTTGTCTGCGCATGAGGGTCATTATTTGTTTGTAGATTGTGTTGCATTTGTTTTCAGAATTTTGACACAACTGTTTCGCTGTTTTCCATTAAAAAAATCTACAAATGCCCTAATCATATTTTGCAAACAAACACAGTCTAACTTGTATTTTCCAACCATTGTAAAAAGACATTCTTACACATTCTGTGCAAAGTTCAGCATGCAAGTGTTGAATCTGTGTTTGCAGATCACAGGGCATTCACGAATCCTTCTGCACAAGTCTACAGATCTTTTTGGCACTATCTTTCCGCAGAGTTTTTCACTACGATCCATGCGTGTAGTCAGCCAATCAGGGGTATTGCTTCAAAGTGATGCCACGCCTCCTCAATAAGCTCTTTTCAAAATAAAAGCTGGGCTCACTGCCATTTACCGTTGCCGGTGTTACAGCGCTGAAAGGCGGCCAGACCGCGTTATCGATATTATATTAATGATATTAAAGCATTTATGTATAGCATGGCAAATATGTAGCATTAACGTGAACTAGAACAACCCCTCGTTTAAGTTATTATCAGTGCCTGACAATTCAGCCGGTTGACTGTATGCAAGTCTATTATTTTTCCATGAAATTGCATTTGTGAACAACAAATCCGTGTTGGAAATAACATAGCTAGCAAGCGGCGTGCAGCTAATGTAGTGCGTGTTTACAACTAAGCGTTACCTCCGGCTGGTGCTCAGTGTTTTAAGTTCAGGAGGTTTCCACCGGGAGGCGAATTAACACAGAGGTCATTAAATCGTTAAAAACACTGCATGAAGCGGTTTTATCCTTAAAACATCAGTGTCTCTTCAACGAACATTTGCCGAGCGTCAGCGAGCCAGCTGGATGGAGTGGAGCTGCTAAGGTGACGCAGCTAAAATAAAGCAAGCGGTTGCAACGATAATACTGGATGTAACTTGCCGTAATTAACAAAAACATGAGCCTTATTTGCAGCATTAATTGAACTATTTAACCATATGCATTTGACCGGAATGCACTTACAAATCGCGCTGTTATTAGAAACATTTAACTCTCTCCAGACTGAGCACAAGCCGCTTATAGAAGCAGCTGCCTGTCAGCGTGTACGGAATGAAGTCGTTACGGTCTCGGTTTTTAGACCGGCAGTCTGCCTGTGCCATTCCACCCTAATCCTGACTGCAACCGACATGTTAATATTATATCCACCATTTACAATCCTTCCTTTAAGGTCTGTTCTGCTTTTAACAGCTCAAAGCTTTTACTCTCTGTAGCTTTCGAGTCCGTTGTAGGCTACAGGTAAATTTTGCAGTTGTTTTAGTTAACTTTGCAGCGCATTTTATTGTCGGAAATGGTCCTGGGCTGGGTTTTCCTATAACGATTGAACTTAGCACTCAAGAGTGCTTTCTACAAGGTAAAACGATCGCTCGCAGCTGGGTTTTAAGTGCTACTAACGAGTCGCTATCCCTTTGTCAAGTGCTGAAATGTCACTTACTGAATGACTCGTAATTGTAGCAGAAGCTTGTTTAGGCTAATGATCTTCAGCCGAATATTATTTTTTAAAATATTATTAATTATTTTTCAATGACTTATTAAATGTTTTAATAATTTGTGCATCATGAAATATTCTTTTTTCATATTTAGTTAGGACTCGTCCCACTGCGCAATGCCTTCCGCATTTTATAATATAGATTATTCTTTTTATTTGTTGTTTATTATCCATGTTTATTTATTATTAGGGATTATTGCATTGTACCACGAATATTTATTTGGTTTCTTTAATCAGATGCCATACCCTTCAAAAAAAATTTTTTTTGTACTGTAGCCTATGAATTATAGCAGCAATTGGTAGGAACCATTTATCAATTTGCTAGTACCAACTTTTACCAAAATTGTACCAAATACGTTTTCCTTCTTAATTAATTTATGTTTAGTCATTTTAATTTCATTTCTCGTTTGAATTTTAAATATATTATATTAAAGTAATTTAAACAAATAAACAAAGAAAACCCCAATAAATAAATATAGCCTACATTTAAAACATTACATTATCGTTATTGCAGGAGTGCAATTTGCTGGTTGTCCTCCAGGTGACCTTGTAACACTGCTGTCTTACGATGCACTTATGAATGAACGATTACTCCAGAGCACTCGTAGATCTACGATGATTTTCGAGTGCTACTTAAGCTACAAAGCTTTTGGGAAAAGGCCCGTAATTCTAAGATGAATTGCACGATTGTTTTTACGATCTACTTAGCTTTACGATGCTTTTGGGAAACCCGGCCCTGTTCGTTTGGAATTTGCCTGGCGCACAGCTCTAGTCAGAAAGATTAAAAGGCGGGCTTTGTTTAAAAAAAAAAAAATGTAATGCATTTCTTTATATT
This sequence comes from Paramisgurnus dabryanus, assembly GCF_030506205.2. NCBI lineage: Eukaryota > Metazoa > Chordata > Actinopteri > Cypriniformes > Cobitidae > Paramisgurnus > Paramisgurnus dabryanus. The sequence goes on along the minus strand of NC_133357.1, from coordinate 30,110,111 downwards.
ACAATAATGAACAAGTCACCCATTTATCAAGTATTGATTCATTATTTTCACTTAATCCTTTTTGCTTTTTACAAAAAGTAGAATAGGCATGCATATTCTGCATTTAACCAAAATTATGACTGTGGCATTGAAGAAACTTTCCTATTTTAGTGAAAAATAAATAAGTTCTTTTGCTATTATTACGAAGCATATATTGATGAATTTTTAATAACAAATATGACAGTTTTAAACAAACTAAGTACACTGATAAAAATAATATGAAAAAAATTATACGCTGGATTTACAAAAAAAAAAAAATACAGTGCATCATTTTTACATACACTTTTTTAAAGTAAGTTTAACATGGAATTTAAGCCTTTGCAATTTAAGCAATTGCAATGTTTAAGTAAGTTTTACATGGATAATCAATTAGGCTTACTAAAAATTCCATGTAAAATAATATACTATTATTTTTTTATAATTATTTAATTTCCTTCTTACAAATTTTACATGATAAAATATAGGAATTAACTAAATAATGTGTTTATCTAGAATTACTCACATTTTTGCGTTATTTGTACTCAAAAATAATTTTTGTTTTTAACCTATTTTAAAAAAAATATAATTTACTAATTTTATTTAGTTAAATTTACTAAGCCACAAAATATTTTTACCGTGTAAAATAAGAAAAATGAAGTAGGTAAAACCGCATACCCAGCTAGACACTCAAATCGAGTCAAAACAGTATTGGCTTTTAGACCCGCAGTCTGCAATCCACCTTAACCCGGACTGCAGGTGACATGTTAAAATTATTCCACCTGTTACATCAAATCAGTAGTGGTTCAACCCAACACCCCCCCCCCCCCCCTTCATTGTCCCCCAACCCTACCACCAGTAAATAAATAAATACATTAAATAAAAACAAGCACTTTAAACAAAAAGCACACAGAATTCTTTTTTTGGTTTTTAACTGAATTCTAAACACTAAAGTTAATTCCTTAAAGTTAATTAAGGGTTAATTCCTAGTCCTCCCCTCGTGAGTTGTTTTTTGTCCAGGGCCTAAATGTGCATTAAAATATAGTTGAATGTATTTCATAAAAGATATACAATTTTGAATTATTGTTGAATTATCCCTTTTTCCAAGTATGTCATTATCAGGCACGTGCGGGGGGGGGGGGGGGGGCGGCGGGTGCCCAAGCACCTGCCCCTTTACCCCTGGATGACCAAAGTGCCCTTTTTGACAAGGCATTTTTTTGTAATTAAATGCCCTTTTGTGAAGGCCTGCCCAATCTAACTATTAGTAAAATTAATAAAAAAATAATTTAGACGCAAATAAAATTAGTCACATGATGACGTATTGACCTTTCATTGGACAATCTCTTTAGGGACGATCATCACTAGCTAGCTCACAGCGCTAGTAGCAGGCAGCGCCCACACGTGCACGACACGGTGCGCAGTACAGGGAGGATCCCCCTCGAGCCGGCATTGAACCGAAGCGATATGCTTGTTATATTAGTATTATTTTACAAGAACAACGTGAGGAGAGCATGCACAGCTTTTGTTTATTGCTGTCTGTGTGTATTAACATCTCTACAACGTTAGATGCAAACAGGGCTCTCAAGTCTCACGCATTCGGCGGGAGACACACGCATTTCAGCCAGTTTACACGCCAGTGACGCCACACCTTGCATTTCTCACGCTGAAAATAAAACATTCTTCCCATATAAAAACAATGGATGAGGCAAAGGCAGGGACGTTCTCTGCCGGGAGTTCATACAGGTAGCTGTCTTGAGTTTTTAGGTGTGCTCAACTTCACGCAGCAATGCAAGAACCGAAACGCATATGACATCAAAGTACCGCGAGAAATATTCGGGAAATCATACGGAGGAGTTTGATTTCAAATCGCTCTCGCGCTGTTCTAATGTCATCCCCCTGTCACGCGGAGTTTGTTGGAGGAGCAAGATCCGATGAATACGGTAAAAAAAACTCGTTTAATTTTTGTATCATATTGAATTTACGATTCCTGGACTCGCCTTTGATAAAAGACAATGTGAGCTGATGTTGGGTAATATAGCCATACTTGTGCTAAATTATTAACTCAGTCAAAAACTCTCCAGCTTTGCAACCAGTTTTAGTTTACCTGAAAATAAAGAAAGTACTAGAGGCTTCATGAAATGAATGAAAGGAGAGATGAATGTCAAAAACACAACACAAACACGATTCAAAACTATAGGCTACTCTCTTTGTATACAAATTTCGAACAGGATTAGAATAGAATTATATTTTAAATATGACAACAAAAACACAAGACTGTAAACGTAATAATATCTTAATGTCACAATGCAATAATATCATATAATTTCAAAACTGCATATACCGTTGACACACACAAACACAAAATGAAATGCACTGTAAGTCGTTTTGGATAAAAGTGGCTGCCAAATGCATAAATATATAGATATAAAACTCAGTCTATATAGATTTTTCTCTCTCACTCTATTTGCAAGGAAAATAAAGGAAAACGTTAGACTTAAAATCATCTTTCTATTCTGTATTACTTTATTATTTGTTTCAGTTGTGTGCTTGCGTGTCAGCGAGCAAAGTGCCCTTTTTATTTTTTGAGCACCTGCCTCTCCAATTGTCTCTGCACGGCCCTGGTCATTATGCACAATGTATCAAACTTTGAAAATGAAACAAAAACAATACCTTAAAAGTCCTTTTAAAAGCAGTAGTTATTAATGACATAACTGCATATCAGGGGCGCCGCTAGCAATTTTGGGCCCTATGAAAAAATACCCATTTCGTACCAAACATACAATCCAACCTACTGTAGCTATTCAAAATCTTTGTCTGTAATTTAATAATACAGAACTATTTATTTTGCTATTGTTTTGACCACAGTTATCAGTATTTATAGATACCTAAAATGTCTGCAGCTAAGATAATTTATTGTGCAATGCAAATTTAATTGAAAAATACAGTACATTAAATCAAATATTCAGAGAAAATGCAACATTCTTAAAGATTAAAGATAAATGTGACCATGCCTGTGAAAACCCAGCTGAAGTATTTCTTTGTGATTTACTGTTTTCCACATAAAATCATCCTATATAATGTAAAGAACATTTGTGAAAATATAAACTTGATATCTTTAATGTTGACTGAGTAATGTCATGTCAGCTATTAAATCATAGTGAAATTAATGCTTGAAATTAAACTGTGATGCTTTTTATCTCACAATAATATTTGAGGCTTTAGTCTGATTTTCAGAGACAGTCTTAGTGACATACTGTATTGAGCTGTTACACACACGACATTGTAACATTTAAAAATGGCGAACAACATCAATGCATCTTTTCTATGTACATTCTGCCTGAAATAAGACTGGGTCAACAATGCTTGACCAAAGCGGCGTGGTGAGCTTGAACCAGCTTACATCTTTTGGACCCAACATTCAATAGGAAAATTCAACTGCAGTAGCCACCGTTCAACCTGAAGAGGGCAGCACTCAGACGTTTTTACACCAGTATTGAAACACTTTATATCCAAATGTCAAAAAACTTACTAAAATCAATGAACAGCACTAATAAAACCCCCTTCTTACAGATCATTTACTAAAAAAAGTTGGTTTAGGGTTGAGTTATTATTTAAGAAAACAGCTATACTGTTATTAAATGATTCTTCAGGCTGTTTTTTAATCAACGGGGCTCTAAAATGAAATGAATGACAACTATAGCAGATTACGACATAGATTTCCATTGATTTCTTAACCCTGTTGCAAGTTGAGAAGCTTTAATATACATAATTTGACTAGTTTAGCCTTAGTTGCATTTCAGTTTTATCACAACCAACTCGATTTACGACTGCATAAAAATCCTTCCTTGGCATATTGCGTTACAAAACAAAACAGTGTGTAACCGATCGCATTTCTAGTTTATGTTAATTAGCTTATACGGGCTACGTTAATTTAAACAGCTTATAAGGGCTGACTTCGCGTTAGAATCATAACACAAAACAGGGAACGTAAATCCCCTTGTGTTTTTTTAAACTGGGGTGAACAGAGCGAAGACTTATTACAGTGGAAAGAAAACTGCATTGTATTGCTCCAGCGTCACATTGTGTAAACTGCATTTATAGTAAGGAAGTGCACATATGCAGATATCATAGGAAATAGCAGTAAATACACACATCTTGTTCTCTTCTGAAGTTCACGCGCACTGTGAGACGTGGATTGAAGACGGCGCTAAAACGCAGAGTAAAGACAGGGCGGAGCTAAGAGGGCTCAGCTTAAGGGGGTTGCGTGGCCGGCACAGTCCTTGGCTGGGGCCCTCAAAAGTTCATGGGCCCTTAGAATCGTCCTAATTCCCCCCCCCCCCCTTACGGCGCCCCTGCTGCATATACTGTACATTGTATATTTTGCACGTTTCTCATCCTCTTTTTAATCCTGCTTAACTGAAGGCTTCCGTTAGACCGTTTCTCGTTTGTCGTAAGGTTTTTGTACATTAAAGCTGTAGAGTTTCTCCCGCGGACTTTTCCCCCTCGCGCTCGGCCACGCTGTCTGCACGCTGTATATGAACTTGAACGCACCGCCTAAAGTCGAGGTGGCTTTAGAAGCACACTTCTAGTTCTAAACAGGTTAACTGAAAGCACAATGACATTAAATGAGCTGACGCGTATTTCGGGGTTTTTTTTCGCAGACGCGCACAGCTCCAGTCAGGACATATTAGCCAGTTTTGTATATCAGTAGGTTCCAAACTATTGCAACCCAATACGTATTTACAAGACCTACAATTTTTATAGAAATATAGGGGAAAACACATTTGTTCCCTTTTAGTAGTTTTTTAACAAGTCCCACTCCGGCCCTGATTTTGAGTGTCTAGCTGGGTGCACATTTTTACCGACTTTCTTTTTCTTATTTTGGTAAAAAAATAACAAGTTCTATTATTATGTAGCATACATTGATTTTTTTTATAACAAATATGACTGATTTATTCATTGGCAGATGCAGAACAATAAGGAGAAAGTAAAGGTAGGCTACACGCCTTTCTCCCTTATATGATTAAAGGCTTAAATGTCATTTTTAAAACGAAAGCACATGCTTGTCAAATTTATGCTGGCTAGATAAATGCAGAATCAACAATATCTTAAGGCTTTTTGTCATGAAATATTTGATTTATTTGTTCGTATTCATTGACCCTTTTTATCTTTTTGAAATTGTCTTTTTCCTGTCACTCAGCACGAATTTCTATAGCCTATATTGTTTTCCATGAACACAAATACATATATCAAATACTGCCTGACGAAATTTTGTGACCGAGCCAGCATAAATTTGACAAGCATAAACAGTCCGCTTTCGGTTTAAATTTGTTTTTAAATTAAATAAATTTTCTACATGTTCCTTGTTGTTCTGCATTTCCCAAAAATAAATAAATAGGCTACTTTGTTTAAAACTGTCATATTTGCTAGATAATAATAGCAAAATAACTTATTTATTTATCACTAAAGGAACGCCACAGTCATAATTTTGGTTAAATTCAGAATATGCCTGCCTATTCTACTTTTTGTAAAATGCAAAAGGGATTAAGTGAAAATAATTAATCAATACTTGATAAATGGATTAATCAGTCCTGACTAGAGCTGTGTGCCAGGCACATTCCAAACGAACAGGGCTGGGTTTCCGATAACGATTAAACTTAGCACTTACTGTAAGAGCGCTTTCTACGAGCTACTGAACGAACATTCGTTGTTCATTTACGTGCGTTTCCCAAAGATGTACGTATAACGATCGCTCGCAACTGGGTAATGCAATAATCCTTAATAATAAATAAACATAGATAATAAACAACAAATAAATAGAAAAATCTAAACTATATTATAAAATGCAGAAGGCATTGCGCAGTGGGACGAGTCCTAACTAAATATGAAAAAAAGAATATTTCATGATGCACAAATTATTAAAACATTTAATAAGTCATTGAAAAATAATTAATAATATTTTAAAAAATAATATTCGGCTGAAGATCATTAGCCTAAACAAGCTTCTGCTACAATTACGAGTCATTCAGTAAGTGACATTTCAGCACTTGACAAAGGGATAGCGACTCGTTAGTAGCACTTAAAGCTGCGAGCGATCGTTTTAGCTCGTAGAAAGCGCTCTTGAGTGTTAAGTTCAATTGTTATCGGGAAACCCAGCCCAGGACCATTTCCGACAATAAAATGCGCTGCAAAGTTAACTAAAACAACTGCAAAATTTACCTGTAGCCTACAACAGACTCGAAAGCTACAGAGAGTAAAAGCTTTGAGCTGTTAAAAGCAGAACAGACCTTAAAGGAAGGATTGTAAATGGTGGATATAATATTAACATGTCGGTTGCAGTCAGGATTAGGGTGGAATGGCACAGGCAGACTGCCGGTCTAAAAACCGAGACCGTAACGACTTCATTCCGTACACGCTGACAGGCAGCTGCTTTTATAAGCGGCTTGTGCTCAGTCTGGAGAGAGTTAAATGTTTCTAATAACAGCGCGATTTGTAAGTGCATTCCGGTCAAATGCATATGGTTAAATAGTTCAATTAATGCTGCAAATAAGGCTCATGTTTTTGTTAATTACGGCAAGTTACATCCAGTATTATCGTTGCAACCGCTTGCTTTATTTTAGCTGCGTCACCTTAGCAGCTCCACTCCATCCAGCTGGCTCGCTGACGCTCGGCAAATGTTCGTTGAAGAGACACTGATGTTTTAAGGATAAAACCGCTTCATGCAGTGTTTTTAACGATTTAATGACCTCTGTGTTAATTCGCCTCCCGGTGGAAACCTCCTGAACTTAAAACACTGAGCACCAGCCGGAGGTAACGCTTAGTTGTAAACACGCACTACATTAGCTGCACGCCGCTTGCTAGCTATGTTATTTCCAACACGGATTTGTTGTTCACAAATGCAATTTCATGGAAAAATAATAGACTTGCATACAGTCAACCGGCTGAATTGTCAGGCACTGATAATAACTTAAACGAGGGGTTGTTCTAGTTCGCGTTAATGCTACATATTTGCCATGCTATACATAAATGCTTTAATATCATTAATATAATATCGATAACCCGGTCTGGCCGCCTTTCAGCGCTGTAACACCGGCAACGGTAAATGGCAGTGAGCCCAGCTTTTATTTTGAAAAGAGCTTATTGAGGGGGCGTGGCATCACTTTGAAGCAATACCCCTGATTGGCTGACTACACGCATGGATCGTAGTGAAAAACTCTGCGGAAAGATAGTGCCAAAAAGATCTGTAGACTTGTGCAGAAGGATTCGTGAATGCCCTGTGATCTGCAAACACAGATTCAACACTTGCATGCTGAACTTTGCACAGAATGTGTAAGAATGTCTTTTTACAATGGTTGGAAAATACAAGTTAGACTGTGTTTGTTTGCAAAATATTAGGAGGGCATTTGTAGATTTTTTTAATGGAAAACAGCGAAACAGTTGTGTCAAAATTCTGAAAACAAATGCAACACAATCTACAAACAAATAATGACCCTCATGCGCAGACAACTCACTTTGCATTCATTTAAATTCTGTTTGTCAAGTACAAGTCGATGATTTCTATTTGTGAATCATAAAGAGTTGGTTTGCGGATTTTAAATCTATTTGTAAATCGCATTTTATATTTGTATGTCATGAAGAGTCTGTTCGTGGATTTTTATATATTTGTAGATCTCGTTTTACATTTGCGGATCATGAGGAGTTTGTTTGCAGATTTGGAACCTATTTGCAGATTTGTTTCGTGTTTACAAATTGTAGTCTCTTCATTTTCAACGATTATGGCATTATTTTGTCACAAAAGCGAAACAATAGTGTCAGAATTCTGAAAACAAATGTGACACAATCTACAAATAGAAAATGATATTCATCTGCAAAGAAGTCACTTTACATTCATTCAAATTCTGGTTTTCAAGTACAAGTCACTGATTTCTTTTTGTAAATCATGCTTTATATTTGTGGATCACAAAGTCGATTCGTAGATCTTGTTTTACATTTGCGGATCACGAGGACTGTGTTTGTGTATTTTTAATCTATTTGTAGAATGCGTTTTGTGTTTACAAGTTGTAATATCTATTTGTGACTTTTAGTCTGTCCATTTTCAATAATATTGGCATCAAATTACCCCCATAATTATGGAGTCAGCATTTTGCTCTCAGTGCTTGGCCGAGATGGACATGTTGGACGTGCATGACCGCTGCCCATCGTGTCTGGGTAAGGAACACCTAAAGGAAGATTTGTCTAACCCAGGGGTGTCAAACATGCGGCCCGCGGGCCGGATACGGCCCGCAAAGGTGTCCAATCCGGCCCGCATGATGATTTATACAGTTTAATTAAATATGAAATACATATTTTAAAAACCCTTTAGGCGGGTGTCTAGTTCGTTTTTATGAGAGACTTGCGGAAAGCAGCAAAATGCGGAACAGACTAAACACGGTGCCCAAAAATCTTGCCGTTTCATTGTTACCGCTCCCCTAAAGATCCACTGATTCCAGTAATCCACTTCGTGTTTTCCCGCCCGCTCCACAGAATCTCTATGTCCACTCTCTGCCTGGAGAGCAAAGACGACAGTTTCCGAAGTTCGTTGCAGTAACAGGTAGATTCATTACATTATATCAGTTGTTAAACCTCAGAATTCGTAATTTGGAAGTTTGTTTATGTATTTCTTCCGGTAATGATTTGCTGTCGGTGTTCTAAAAGTGCTAACAACTTAGCAAGCATTCGACAAAATATCCACATTCTTAGTATTAAAGTTACAATGCTTGTCTAAGGGATTTAATGTTCTCGATCAGATCTAAGTTAATATAAACACTAAATTTGCTGTTGTTGGCACACTTTGTAGACAAAAACACCAATGCCTTGACAAAATAAAGACAGAGAACAGAAAGGGAGGCTGCTAAAGGCAGTTCAACATTGCAAACATGGATTCAAAGCTCCATCAAGCCAGCAGGTAAATTATATTGAGTGAAAAAGAATGTCCAGGGTGCTCAGGGAGTTCAAAAAGCAAATATTAGAAGGTGCTCTTTGGGATAGGGAATTCCAAATAAATATATCAAAAAGATGAATCCAAGGCACTCTTCTTCAATGAAAAATTTTAAAAAACCTTTATTAAACTGGCTTCTTCATATTAGAAAGTTTAAAAATACATGGGGTATGGAAAACAACCCACGCGTAGCGGCACAAAACAGCCTTCTTCAGGGTATGTATTCCAAACAAACAATTGTCACTTTTATATGGTGATTAGAAACACCTGAGTGACATAGGACATGCATATACATAGAGTGTCCACAGGGTGGCTACAAGGCAAATGTAAAGAAAAAAAAAAAAAATAATTAAAACAAACATACACACTTACATACATACAAAAAAAAAAAAAACACCATACAACCATTTACAAAAAAGGACTAAAGTCTATTTCTTCATTTAACCCAGGGTATACTGTGGCCTGTAGTTCATGTATATAAAATGTTTCTCTCTGTAAAAGTATTTTTAATCGATCACCCCCCCGAATACTCTTTTTGATCGTTTCTAAGCCCTCTACCATGAGGCTTTCTGGATTGCTATTGTGTGCATTTTTAAAATGTTTAGCCATAGGGTAATCTAGATTGACTTTTCTGATGGCATTTTTATGCTCAGATACTCTATCTTTAAGACGTCTTTTCGTCCTGCCTATATAGAAGCATCCACATTGACAAGATAACCTATAGACCACAAAAGTAGTGTTACAGTTGATGAATGCCTTAATGTTATACATCTTATGTGTTTTAAAATCACAGAATTCTTTACATTGTTTGATATTAGGGCAATGATTGCAAAACCCACATTTATAAGTACCTTTTAACTCTCTATGAAGCCAAGTAGTCTGTTTTTTTGCAGGAAGATGACTAGGTACTAATTTATCTCGTAGTGTTGGGGCCCTCTTAAAACTAATTTTTGGGAAATCAGAAAACACTTCATTGAGAACAGGGTCACTCTTGATGAGATTCCAATTTGATTGTATAATCCTTTTTATGGGATTGGCCAAAGAGCTGCATTTTGTCACAAAATAAACTTGATTGGGTGCACAATGTCGTTTTTTCTTCTTCTGAAATAGCTCTGTTCTAGAAATGGATTGGGCTTTCCTGTAAGCATTATGTACAATTTCTGAATGATATCCTCTTTCCAAAAAACGACTAGACATAACTTTGGCTTGCGCTTCAAATTCCATTTCAGTATCACAGATACGTCTCAAACGTTGGAACTGGCCAAAAGGTATATTATTTTTTAGCCAATTTGGATGGAAACTGTCTGCTCTTAGCATAGTGTTTCTATCTGTTGTCTTGCGGTACACTGTAGTGTGGAGCTTGCCATCATTGCCAATAGATATAATTAGATCTAGAAAGTTAATAGCCGTTTTTGAATGTTCCATACATAATTTTATATTCCTATCATTGTTATTCAAGTTATCATGAAATTGTAACAATTCATCATAGGAACCATCCCATATCGGAAGAATATCATCAATGTACCTCCCCCACCATTTGATCTTAGCCCTATATCTATTTGAATGGACAAAATCCCTCTCCCACAAACCTAAAAAAAGGTTAGCATAGTTAGGGGCAAAACATGCACCCATCGCAGTGCCCCTAACCTGAATAAATAGTCGGTCTTGGAAAAGGAAGACATTGTTCTTAAGTGTCCATTCAGTAAGTTGGATGAGAAATTCGGAGGGAGGCAAAGAGTCAATGGGTCTGTTCATCAAAAAATGTTGTAACGCTTTTAAACCATCATTATGAGCAATATTTGTGTAGAGAGACTCAACATCCAGTGTAACTAGGAAGCAGTTGTCTGGAACTCTCATGTCACTTAAGACCTTCAATACATGTGTGGTATCCTGTATATAGGAGGGAAGTTGTTGAGCTAATGGCTTGATGTGGAAGTCTATGAATTGCGATGCTGGCTCTGTAAGAGACCCATTGGACGATATGATTGGCCTGCCCGGAGGGGATTCAAGAGACTTATGGACCTTAGGGAGCATATAGAAGGTGGGTATTCTAGGATGTTCACATAAAAGAAAATCATGCTCCTGTTTTGAGATCCATCCAGTGTCCTTTGCTGCGAGCAATAGATCTTTCAATTTATCTCTTGTGTTGTCTATTGGATTAAACAGCAGCTGTTGGTAATACTCTTTATTTTCCAGTTGTCGTAGAGCCTCTTCAACATATTTGTCTCTGTCCATTACTACAACTGCTCCCCCTTTATCTGCAGGTTTTATGATAATAGACTCATTATTAGCCAAATAATCTATTGCCAATTTTTGAGATTTAGTCAAGTTCTCCCTTCTTTTTTGATTTGACGATAAGAACAGTCTTTCAATATCAAAGTCCACCTTTTTGGTAAAGGCAGTCAAAGTCACATTTGAAACTGGAGGCAAGAAGTGTGATTTTGGTCTAAAGGAAGATCTTTGTGCTATGCTTTCATTTCTCTGGTTTTGATGATACCAAACTTTAAGGTGAAGACTTCGATAAAATCTAAATAGATCTATTTTGGTATTAAACAAAGTCGTGTGGTGAGTAGGTGAGAAAGAGAGTCCTTTAGATAACACACTGACACAGTCAGGGGTAAGAGATGTTTTGGATAAATTAATTACCGTCTGCTCTTGTTCCGGTCCCTGAGATTCCATGGTTGTGGTTTCAATTGTTGTTGTCCTTGACCGCTTTCTGCCTCTCCTTGTTTTCTTCTTCTTATATTGGATTTTGTATGTTTGGGTCTTTCGTCCAAAAAATCTGACATAGAAGCAGTTGGTGAAGACATATTGGAGATAGAAGTGGATTCTTCATCGCTGGTAGTAAGATTGAAGGACACAGATCTCTGTTTATGTCTGTCCCTGTGATTTGGTCTCGTCCACTTATATACTCTGTCTTCTTTGTAATCATTTTCATCCCTCTTGAATTTCTTGATCTTTTGTTGTCTGACCCAATCTGTAAGTTTCTCAAGGTCCTGTTTCAATTTATTCTCAAAGGGCAATCTTGTATCATCATTGCTCATTGCAGATATTTGTACTTTTATCTCATTAATTTTTTCTTGTATAGCTTCTTTTTCTTTCTTGCTGTGTTCAATGATTAGCAGGATCAGATCTAATGAGCATTTGTTCAGAATAGCTTCCCATTTTGATCTAAAGTCTGTATCTTCTATACCAAAGGAGGGGAATTTTTTCATTCTAAGGCCTCTTTTATATACATGAACTACAGGCCACAGTATACCCTGGGTTAAATGAAGAAATAGACTTTAGTCCTTTTTTGTAAATGGTTGTATGGTGTTTTTTGCTTTTGTAATATTTGCTTTTTGAACTCCCTGAGCACCCTGGACATTCTTTTTCTCTATTATATTAAGCACAAGGGACGTGTTTTCTCTGGAGTTGCTCTGCTCATATTCAGTGAGCATTGTGGAGTCGTATTTAAGCTCAAGATGGAGAATGGAAGACATTACACAGCATTCTCATATTCAAATGAGCAAGCCAACAGCATCATCGTTACTCAGTCCTTACTCGACGGTACTACAAATCCTCCTGGAGTTGAACCAGATGTGAGTAAAAAATATTTTGAACTAAAAAGAATGGCAGAGAAAGAGATTAAGCTTCATTGGAGTATTGTCAATCTGTCTGATTACTGGCGCGAGGGCCGCATTCCAAGAGGCCTTAGAATGAAAAAATTCCCCTCCTTTGGTATAGAAGATACAGACTTTAGATCAAAATGGGAAGCTATTCTGAACAAATGCTCATTAGATCTGATCCTGCTAATCATTGAACACAGCAAGAAAGAAAAAGAAGCTATACAAGAAAAAATTAATGAGATAAAAGTACAAATATCTGCAATGAGCAATGATGATACAAGATTGCCCTTTGAGAATAAATTGAAACAGGACCTTGAGAAACTTACAGATTGGGTCAGACAACAAAAGATCAAGAAATTCAAGAGGGATTAAAATGATTACAAAGAAGACAGAGTATATAAGTGGACAAGACCAAATCACAGGGACAGACATAAACAGAGATCTGTGTCCTTCAATCTTACTACCAGCGATGAAGAATCCACTTCTATCTCCAATATGTCTTCACCAACTGCTTCTATGTCAGATTTTTTGGACGAAAGACCCAAACATACAAAATCCAATATAAGAAGAAGAAAACAAGGAGAGGCAGAAAGCGGTCAAGGACAACAACAATTGAAACCACAACCATGGAATCTCAGGGACCGGAACAAGAGCAGACGGTAATTAATTTATCCAAAACATCTCTTACCCCTGACTGTGTCAGTGTGTTATCTAAAGGACTCTCTTTCTCACCTACTCACCACACGACTTTGTTTAATACCAAAATAGATCTATTTAGATTTTATCGAAGTCTTCACCTTAAAGTTTGGTATCATCAAAACCAGAGAAATGAAAGCATAGCACAAAGATCTTCCTTTAGACCAAAATCACACTTCTTGCCTCCAGTTTCAAATGTGACTTTGACTGCCTTTACCAAAAAGGTGGACTTTGATATTGAAAGACTGTTCTTATCGTCAAATCAAAAAAGAAGGGAGAACTTGACTAAATCTCAAAAATTGGCAATAGATTATTTGGCTAATAATGAGTCTATTATCATAAAACCTGCAGATAAAGGGGGAGCAGTTGTAGTAATGGACAGAGACAAATATGTTGAAGAGGCTCTACGACAACTGGAAAATAAAGAGTATTACCAACAGCTGCTGTTTAATCCAATAGACAACACAAGAGATAAATTGAAAGATCTATTGCTCGCAGCAAAGGACACTGGATGGATCTCAAAACAGGAGCATGATTTTCTTTTATGTGAACATCCTAGAATACCCACCTTCTATATGCTCCCTAAGGTCCATAAGTCTCTTGAATCCCCTCCGGGCAGGCCAATCATATCGTCCAATGGGTCTCTTACAGAGCCAGCATCGCAATTCATAGACTTCCACATCAAGCCATTAGCTCAACAACTTCCCTCCTATATACAGGATACCACACATGTATTGAAGGTCTTAAGTGACATGAGAGTTCCAGACAACTGCTTCCTAGTTACACTGGATGTTGAGTCTCTCTACACAAATATTGCTCATAATGATGGTTTAAAAGCGTTACAACATTTTTTGATGAACAGACCCATTGACTCTTTGCCTCCCTCCGAATTTCTCATCCAACTTACTGAATGGACACTTAAGAACAATGTCTTCCTTTTCCAAGACCGACTATTTATTCAGGTTAGGGGCACTGCGATGGGTGCATGTTTTGCCCCTAACTATGCTAACCTTTTTTTAGGTTTGTGGGAGAGGGATTTTGTCCATTCAAATAGATATAGGGCTAAGATCAAATGGTGGGGGAGGTACATTGATGATATTCTTCCGATATGGGATGGTTCCTATGATGAATTGTTACAATTTCATGATAACTTGAATAACAATGATAGGAATATAAAATTATGTATGGAACATTCAAAAACGGCTATTAACTTTCTAGATCTAATTATATCTATTGGCAATGATGGCAAGCTCCACACTACAGTGTACCGCAAGACAACAGATAGAAACACTATGCTAAGAGCAGACAGTTTCCATCCAAATTGGCTAAAAAATAATATACCTTTTGGCCAGTTCCAACGTTTGAGACGTATCTGTGATACTGAAATGGAATTTGAAGCGCAAGCCAAAGTTATGTCTAGTCGTTATTTGGAAAGAGGATATCATTCAGAAATTGTACATAATGCTTACAGGAAAGCCCAATCCATTTCTAGAACAGAGCTATTTCAGAAGAAGAAAAAACGACATTGTGCACCCAATCAAGTTTATTTTGTGACAAAATGCAGCTCTTTGGCCAATCCCATAAAAAGGATTATACAATCAAATTGGAATCTCATCAAGAGTGACCCTGTTCTCAATGAAGTGTTTTCTGATTTCCCAAAAATTAGTTTTAAGAGGGCCCCAACACTACGAGATAAATTAGTACCTAGTCATCTTCCTGCAAAAAAACAGACTACTTGGCTTCATAGAGAGTTAAAAGGTACTTATAAGTGTGGGTTTTGCAATCATTGCCCTAATATCAAACAATGTAAAGAATTCTGTGATTTTAAAACACATAAGATGTATTTTTTTTTTTTTTTTTTGTATGTATGTAAGTGTGTATGTTTGTTTTAATTTTTTTTTTTTTTTTCTTTTCACATTTGCCTTGTAGCCACCCTGTGGACACTCTATGTATATGCATGTCCTATGTCACTCAGGTGTTTCTAATCACCATATAAAAGAGACAATTGTTTGTTTGGAATACATACCCTGAAGAAGGCTGTTTTGTGCCGCTACGCGTGGGTTGTTTTCCATACCCCATGTATTTTTAAACTTTCTAATATGAAGAAGCCAGTTTAATAAAGGTTTTTTAAAATTTTTCATTGAAGAAGAGTGCCTTGGATTCATCTTTTTGATAAATTATATTGAGTATTTTGCTGATTGTCACACTTTAATTCTTGTTATTATATTTCCCATTATAATCACATGTCTAAGTTGATGCTAGTAATACAACACATAATATTTATAATACTTTATTAAAACCATAATAATAGTACCACCCCCCATAGTGCCATTTTTGGTTTGGGCCACTGCCCCATCTAGCATTTTCTAAATGACTGTTCTTATTACAAATATATTCCAAAGAAAAGTGAATGGTTTATAAATAATTTTGGCATTAAGGCAAAAGAAGTTAAATTAAAGCTTTTAAACCTATAGGGCCAGTGGGTTTTGTTCAGATGTAAATTTGTGTGTATAATATACAGTATGAGTGTGACCTTATGAAATGTAGTTTTCACAGAGCTGTGTGTTTCTCTGGTTTTCTTGCTAAACAAACTAATTAATTGGTATGTTTAGTTAATTTTAACACAATTATCAGCACACTAAGGTTTAAAAAAATTATCCGGCCCGCACTACATGGTGTTATTTACCATCCGGCCCTCAGCCTAAAATGAGTTTGACACCCCTGGTCTAACCCCTGTCCAGAGTGCAGTATTAAGCCGGTTGAGCTGCGCCAACAGCGTTTGTCTAGTGCTTGTTCGTAGACACTGAAAGACTGATCCGCTAGCGTTTCTGCTCTCACACTCAGTGACAGCGGACGTAGAGGGGTGCGACGCGGTAACGTTGGCAGCCACGGACTCACTTTTTAGTGAATCTCTTAGTCAGCCACTGACTGACACGATGTTACCACCAAATCGATCCTCCCCCCTATACCCTTGGTCAGTGGCAGCGAGCCGGGGACAGGGAGTGAGACATCTTCAGTTGCACTATCGTTGCGTGACACTTTCAACAGTGTGTTTGCGAAACTGGAGCTAGATATACCAGCAGCATCAACGGGACCGACCAATCTGTTGTGGCGCTCGGTACCCGGGGTGAAGGATATGCGCCTTCCACACTGCAAAGATTTTACTGAGGTGGTATCGGCAGCTTTTCAATTGGCGCTGTCGTTTCGGCCGGACTGTGTTACTCACATGCTGGCGGATATGTCCACACCAGACGTTGTAGGACTCGCGCGATGCCAGCTTTAGAACCCTGCATGGTTTCCCTCATTGTATTTCCGGACAAAGCCGGAATGTCAGGATGTGCGTTGACCTAACAAGGAATGCAGACGCACAGATGATACACTGGTCAAATATACAATACCGTAGCCAGACTGGGTCATGTAGGTAATTCTATGGGCCACTTGCTTTTAGCCCTGAATTAGTTTCTGCATCCTACTAGTCACGAGGACACAGCAACTAGTTTACTGGAAGCCTCACTTCAGGCTCTCTGCGCTGTAGCCAGCGACTGTGGGAGAGCTCTGGGTCTCCTCACTCCTCACAAGCTAGGGCTTTTCTGCACCCCAACTGCAGTGTTGGAGAGACTTGGCTTCTTGAGACACACGAGAAGGGCTACAGACTGCAGATTCATCGTCAACCTCCTCCTTGCACCCAGGTTTGCCGCACAACAATAGCGGACGAGCGGCAAAAATTGGTCCTCATGGCAGAGTGCAACAGTTTTGCAGAGGAATGCCATAGAGGAGGTATATCCTCTATTATGTTCGGGAACTTTTTATTCCCTTTACTTTCTGTTCCCAAAAAGGATGGAGGGTTCAGCCCCATCCTGGATTTAAGGCACTTAAACAAATTCTTAAAGCGTCTACCGTTCCGCATGGCCGATGTGGTCCAAGCCATTGTCCCAGGTGTATGGTTTGTTACCATAGACCTAAAGGATGCTTATTTTTATGTGCCCATTGCGGAGGAGCACAGACAGTTCCCGAGATTTCATTTTAGCACAAGACCTATCAGTTCAAAGTCATTCTGTTAAGGCTCTCTCTCAGTGGTGGCTAATTGCAATCTGCGAACCCTTGTATGGGTCTCGGGGAACTTTCTCCTTTTCCTCACCCATTGGCGGCAAGACAATTTATACAGTCGGGTAAACCGTTTCTGCAAATGGGGTCTCCCCCATCACAAAGAGAGGTGATCATGATGGACGCCTCCCTCTCGGGGTGGGGGGGTATGGCAACATCAGGGGGTGAACCGTCTGTGGGAACTGCACCTATGAAAGTGCCATATCAACATGCTGGAGCTACAGGCAGTTTTTCTGACACTCAAGCACTTCAAGATGGTCCTGACGGGGAAGCACATCCTGGTCAGGATGGACAACACCTCCATGGTGTTTCCCATTAATCATCAGGGCGGCACGAGGTCCTTGTCCTCTCTGCACCTGACATGGAAGCTTCTGGCAATACATGTTACTGGCCATCTCAATACTGCAGTGGATTCTCTGTTCCGGGGGGAACTGAGGCTGACAGACTGCCAGTTGCACAAGGAAACTGTGCAGAAAATTTGGCACACCTACGGCGAGGAGTCAGTGGATCTATTCGCCTCCCGGAAGACGCATTGCCCTCTGTGGTTCTCCGAACGGACGGAACAGGGATCGCTGGGCAGGGATGCCCTTGCCCACGAGTGGCCAGACCGAGTATTATATGCCTTCCCACCGACAGCACTGATATGGGCGGTGCTCAACTGGGTCCGGGAGAGAGGTCACAAAGTGCTCCTGATTGCGCCCAGTTGACCAAGCATGCCATGGTTCTAACGCGGATATTTGCTCTGCGGCGACTTGGTCTTTGACATGCACTTGGTCACGTTTTTACAGACTGAATGTGGTCTCGCTCCCACCTCTTTCTTTTTCTGTGCTTCCCAGTGTGGTGTAGTGTGTGGATTGTTTTGTGCCTGTGCACTTTGTTAATAAAGATGTTGAGTTCAATTACTGTCTAATGTCTTTACATCCTCGTGACTTGGTGGTATGAGTCTTCCACTCTGTTTACGCCTGGCAGTCTGGAAGTATGAAATAGAACGCTGGTTACAAATGTAACCATGGTTCTATGAATAGTGGAAGACCGCCAGAGTTCTTGGTCACTCGGAATCTCGAGAATGACCAGTGAAAAAGATCATGACATTGCGATAGGCTTTATATTAGACTATTAGATGTCATGAGGTCATGAGATGACAACCAATCAATAAGTTCTCGTAACCAATGGCCAAGTGCATGATATTTCCACTCTGTTTACGCCTCTTGTGGTCTTCCACCAGTCATAGAAATACGGTTACATTTGTAACCAGGCTATAACCGTAGACCAAAACAGTAGAGCGTAACACAACGAACACAAACAAATGATTATACAAGATTATAGAGCTTTATGTCTGTAACAAAACATAAAACTTCAACATTACTCCACTAAGTTCTTCGTTCGTCGCTTATTACATCCAAGATCAAATGACACATCCGAGATGTTTAGATCTCGCTAATTATGATCTCGCTTATTTGGTTTCTTTGAACACCCCTGCTGTTGATGATTAGTATAGCGGGATTTAATTATCTGAGATCACTGCGTGTTTGTGCACTGCAAGAAAAGGCAATACATATTGATAGTAGAAACACTGATCAGCAATGCCCATTTTTAACCCCTGCAGAGCTATTGATGAAAGGTTGTGAACTTTTTATGACACTGAATTTAAAAACCCAGTTAAAAACCCAGTTAAAGCTACTTTTGTACATAAATCACCATAAATAATGTAACATTTTCTGTAAAAATATACCCAGGTGAAAAAGTAGTACACTTCCATAGTGTACTTAAAGTGCTTTATTTTCGCACACTAATTTTGTACTTAATATACTAAAAATTCATCTTTAGTACTTCTTAAGATGTTCTTAAAATCTTAAAAGTGTACTTCACTGTGCTATTTTGAGACACCATGAATATGAACTAAAATGCATTTTTAACATACTATCTCTGTATTAAAAAATGTATTTACTTAACACTTGAATTAAACTTGAACTCAACTTTCATACAAAGATGGGTTCAAGTTTACTAAAAGTGGTATCTAAATACATTTTTTAAATACATTTTTAGCACATTTTAGTTCATATTTATGGTGTCTCAAAATAGCACAGTGAAGTACACTTAGATGATTTTAAGAACATCTTAAGAAGTACTAAAGATGAATTTTTAGTATATTAAGTACAAAATTAGTGTGCGAAAATAAAGCACTTTAAGTACACTATGGAAGTGTACTACTTTTTCACCTGGGTAATCTTGATATCTTTACTATCCTTGTCAAAGATTGAAATTAATGATTGTAATTAAAATTTGATGCTCTTAAAGTACTTTAAGTATCTTTAAAAACAGTTAAATGCTATTTTGTCTGTTTGTAACAGCAACTTAAAAAGCAGAATAAAAAACACAGGTGTTAGTACTGCATCTTCATGTAATGTGCTGGCAGGAGTGATGTCTCTAAACTGATTGATTGTGCAGATCATCTCTGGAGGCAGCTGCTCTTTCTTAAACCCACAGCCAATGCAACAATTTAATTTCTGATAAATAAAATTGGAATTGTAGTTTATTATAAGATTGTGTTTTTCTCTCTTTTGTGCAGTTGTAGATAATACACCAACACTTTCAGCAGTTCTCAAGAATATGTTAAATGAAGTATGATGTGCAGTAAGGGAATGTAAATGTCATTCTACATCAAAAGATTATAAAGTGCAACTGTTTCTGAGCAATGCACAGGACAGTAAAGAAATTCTCTCAGATGACAATCCTTTTAGAGAAACTATTTGCAAGTGGTTAAATAAGTTTACTTCAATTACATGATTCTAATATAACTGATAACTGACTACAACAATATTAGCAGTAGCCCACATTAACTGAAAGTCTTGCATC
The DNA here is from genome assembly GCF_030506205.2 of Paramisgurnus dabryanus. Lineage (NCBI taxonomy): Eukaryota > Metazoa > Chordata > Actinopteri > Cypriniformes > Cobitidae > Paramisgurnus > Paramisgurnus dabryanus. Next base: position 30,089,855 of record NC_133357.1, on the reverse strand, counting down.
TGCTGAGTCTGCACAGAAAAGTGTAGTAAAGAAGATAAAGATATGTGAAAATATGTGGAAAAAAACGTATTTGGTTACAGGGCATTTGTCTTCCATTGCGCTGCTAAGAAAAGTCATGTGATCACGGCTGGTGTCCACATAAGTTGACCTCATTGACAAATGTTGCTTTATGAATGACGTACAACATGTCTTAAGATGGGAGTATCTGATCTGTCTGATTGTGTTGTGGACTCAAATGCATTTATCAGACTTCTATTTAATATATTTCCACATATATGAGGCCTGAAACTGATCAGAGCATACCATAATTTATGCCCTTTTTGTCAGAATTCAAAAGGTCAAAATGAGGAAACTGAAGCACACACTAGGGGGTGTTGTGATGCATGTGACTTTCACATTAGAGATGTATTCAGGTCCAAGTACTCGCAAGGGACACAAATTTGAATGTGATCCACAGTCGATTCAAAATCATCTTCTGTGCGCTTTGAGGACTTTCCTTTAAAATCATCATGGCGTTGAACATATTCTGCCAACAAAGCAGTATTTCTGAATGGCCTGAGACTGGGATTAAGCGGATTTGAAGGGAAAGTGTTTGGTGAGTGTATAATACGTGCAGAATATTCGGTTAATATGATTATATCCTTTTTGATGGAGGTTACGTTTAGCGGCTTTTGCATCGGAGCTTCTTACATTAATCTGCTGTCTTTTTCTGTTAAATTAAACAATGTGTGGGCTTGTGTCTTGTTGGCTCCTGTCTGTAGATTTTGCTCTAGCAAAAGATTTCACAGAATATTGTGTCACAGAGTGACTTGGGGCGGAACCAAAGATGGAGAGGAGAGGTTCCGCCCGGACTGGATTTTTCAAACTCATTTTTACTTCCTGGTTCCCCACGGCAACGAAATCGGGCGTAATTCGCTACAGGTGCGAGTGTGAGGCAGTGTTCATTGACGGGCGGTCCCTATGATTGATAGGGACATAAAAGGTGAGCTGAAGAAGGAGAATGGTGGTTCGATCTTGGGCGAATCAACTCCTGCCTTGGGCAGAACAACAACCACCCGCCGCGGAAGAGACTGCCGGGAACCGCGAGGAAGCGGGCGGACAGAGTGCGGGGCTGGTCTGGGTGAGAGGACGGCGTGGTTGTGCAAAGGAAGTTGAAGCGTGTGTTGTGATTAAACCGTTGAGTGTGTTGGGCAGACGCTGGGCTACCTCCGTAAGGATTACTCTGGGACTGTAGGAAAGGAAACTAGGAGATCGCTGGGCATCTGCAAAACAAGAGAGAGACATCGTGAGGATTAACGAAGGGTGAGCAGTAGCGTATTAAGAACGCACAACGATCGGATTGTTGCTATGTGTACGGAGGCTGGAGAACGCTTTCTCACACGAAGCTGGAGAGAAACTACGGAGCAGTGAGTATTGCATACATTGTTGTTAATAACCCTAAGGGTTAAAGGAGTGTGTGTTTTACCTTTCTAGCGGCCCCACCAAGGGAAGTCAGTGGGCGAGCCATGAAGCTGGAGAGAAACCACGGAGCTGTGAGTAATTGCATATATTGTTGTTGCAACCCTAAGGGTTAAAAGAGTGTGTGTTTTACCTTTCTAGCGGCCCCACCAAGGGAAGTCAGTGGGCGAGCCATGAAGCTGGAGAGAAACCACGGAGCTGTGAGTAATTGCATACATTGTTGTTGACAACCCTAAGGGTTAAAAGAGTGTGTGTTTTACCTTTCTAGCGGCCCCACCAAGGGAAGTCAGTGGGCGAGCCGTAAAGCTGGAGAGAAACAACGGAGCTGTGAGTAATTGCATACATTGTTGTTGACAACCCTAAGGGTTAAAGGAGTGTGTGTTTTACCTTTCTAGCGGCCCCACCAAGGGAAGTCAGTGGGCGAGCCGTGAAGCTGGAGAGAAACCACGGAGCTGTGAGTAATTGCATACATTGTTGTAGACAACCCTAAGGGTTAAAGGAGTGTGTGTTTTACCTTTCTAGAGGCACCACCAAGGGAAGTCAGTGGGCGAGCCGTGAAGCTGGAGAGAAACCACGGAGCTGTGAGTTATTGCATATATTGCTGTTGACTATTCGAAGTGTTAAAGGAGTGTGTGCTTTACCTTTCTAGTGGCCCCATTAAGGGAAGTCAGTGGGCGAGCCGTGAAGCTGGAGAGAAACAACGGAGCTGTGAGTAATTGCATACATTGTTGTTGACAACCCTAAGGGTTAAAGGAGTGTGTGTTTTACCTTTCTAGAGGCACCACCAAGGGAAGTCAGTGGGCGAGCCGTGAAGCTGGAGAGAAACCACGGAGCTGTGAGTTATTGCATATATTGCTGTTGACTATTCGAAGTGTTAAAGGAGTGTGTGCTTTACCTTTCTAGTGGCCCCACCAAGGGAAGTCAGTGGGCGAGCCGTAAAGCTGGAGAGAAACAACGGAGCTGTGAGTAATTGCATACATTGTTGTTGACAACCCTAAGGGTTAAAGGAGTGTGTGTTTTACCTTTCTAGCGGCCCCACCAAGGGAAGTCAGTGGGCGAGCCGTGAAGCTGGAGAGAAACCACGGAGCTGTGAGTAATTGCATACATTGTTGTTGACAACCCTAAGGGTTAAAGGAGTGTGTGTTTTACCTTTCTAGAGGCACCACCAAGGGAAGTCAGTGGGCGAGCCGTGAAGCTGGAGAGAAACCACGGAGCTGTGAGTTATTGCATATATTGCTGTTGACTATTCGAAGTGTTAAAGGAGTGTGTGCTTTACCTTTCTAGTGGCCCCATTAAGGGAAGTCAGTGGGCGAGCCGTGAAGCTGGAGAGAAACTACGGAGCTGTGAGTAATCGCATTCATTGTTGGTAATAAACTCAAGTGTTAAAGGAGTGTGTGTTTTATCTTTCCAGCGGCCCCACTTAGGGAAGCCAGTGGGTGAGCCGGAGGATAAGTGTGCCGATAGGCAGCGGGCATCAAAACCTTTAGTTGGTTGGGGCTTCGTCAGCGCAACATCAGAGGCTGCCTTTTTCAACCAAGAGCTGGGTTTGTCTAGAGAGGAGCCAGACCCTACTTATTCACTGGAGTGTGTGAAGTGCTGTGTGAGGAGTGATTAATTGACGTGAGTACACAAGTTGTAGTGTGATGCTGTGCTTTATTGTCTGCGTTCCCTCGTAGGGAAAAGGAGCTCTTTGTGAGTACCACCGGCAGTCGCCGCGTCGGCGAATACCCAGTCTACTCCATACACGCCAGGATATAAGCCCTGCAAGGACCCGTGGACACGGTAGGGAAGGCACTGAGAAGGACGTGGTAGTCTGTGCCAGAACCACTGACGGAGGAGCGGCCAAGGGAAGGCCTAGGGGGGCCCAGGAGCTGTAAACACGCTGTGTGTGGCTGGAGCACTGGAAATAACTGCTATCTGTCTAGATCTTCGCCTGCCTTAGGAGAAAGGGAAGAGGACATGTGGATCCCGTTAGCTGGAACCCACGGATAGCGAGGCGCCGCCGCGCCGGCTGCAGTATCAGGAGGGACCCCCGCTCCCGTGTTTGGCTCCATTGGTGATGTGGTGACGTACACCTTCCTTTCCCCCACTTCCTCCAGTGCCATCAGTACTGAACACGTTTTGAAAGCCCTGTAGAGAGAACACACTCATTGCCACGAGCTAAAGCTATACTTACCCAACACGTCTTGAATGCCCTGTAGAGAGAAAACACTCATTGCAACGAGCTAAAGCTATACTTACCCAACACGTCTTGAATGCCCTGTAGAGAGAAAACACTCATTGCAACGAGCTAAAGCTATACTTACCCAACACGTCTTGGATGCCCTGTAGAGAGAACACTTACCTGGAGGTGAGGTGACGTGGCCCATCTTTCAGCCTAGTCTGGAGAACCTGAAATAGAGAAACAGAGAAAGACTCAGTGACGAAGACGCGAGCCCGTTAACCTAATATTACCCTCACTCTGTGTTTTAATTTGCCCTCAAGAGGACGAAGCGGGCCGTGCAGAGACTGCCCACACAGGAGGTGGGTCGAGGACGAAGGAGCTCCGCCCAACCCTTGCCCTGTGATCCCATGGCCCTGCAGCTCTGACCTCTCCCCTCCAATGTCCCAGGCCCGTAGTGTTCCCCCTGAGGGCGAGAGGATATTTTAGATTCCCTTCCCCGTTCCCTTTCTTCTTTTTAAATTAAATAAAGTTGTTATTAATTTTACTTACTTCTTGTTTGGCTGGTCATTGGGGTGCTTTGGGGTCCTCTTAGAGGCGGAACTGTGGTAAGAGCGTGACCCACGTAGTTTGTGGTCCGCTCGGGCCGTGACAATTGCATGATAAATAATGAATGTCAAAGTGTTTGGTTAAACCACATTTTACTATAGAAGAAAACATGATCTCCACAACACAATGTGATGTCATATGTTGACCAGTAATCAAGAAAACAGTGCCATAAAGCTAAAGAAATAATGATGGTGAAGTGTGTAACAGTAGATACTGATGTGAACTGACTCATTAAAAGATAACAGCAGATTATTTAAGAGGGGAAGGGCAGGAAGCAGGTATTTCAAGACGAGGCTTAGGTCTGAAGGCTGAAATCGCAACACACAAACACTGGTTATAAACCTTGTATTCTGTCTACTTTGGGTAGGGCTTTAAGTTTCTGTTTGGTCTCCAATTCTGAACTGATTGCAGGTTCAAATATGGCTTCGGGCTGGGTTCGAGTAGGAATGGTTACAAAGGGACAGCTTGACATTTTCAGTAATGGTCTTGGTTGTGTGATAGATTATCATACATTTCCACCAATAGAACTCTGTGCATGCACTTACTTGAGTATCTCCAGTTTACAATGCACTTACTTGAGTATCTCCAGTTTACAATGTGAATCATCCAACAGATCAGAGAGCAGCTTTATTCCTAAATCTCCTGGGTGATTGTAGCTCAGATCCAACTCTCTCAGGTGTGATGGGTTTGATCTTAAAGCTAAAGCGAGAGCAATAAAACCTTCATCTGACACCATACAGCCAGATAATCTGCAAACACAAATAGCATTTAATAAAACACACACTGAAACAGAAAGGAATATGTAATGTTTTGTAATCTGGTTTTGTGCAATATGGACCTTATTCATTTTGATATTCATGCAAATGATTTTATGCAAAGTAATTTACGGTGCATTCAAGTTATACATTTCATAATTTGTGTGTTTATTGGGGATCAAATTGGCTATGTTTTGTGCTGCTAATGCAATGCTCTACCAATTGAGCTACAGAACCACTACTGACAAAATCAATAACTTAATTCTTAGGAGATTTTATAAACTCACAAGACACTGATGATAGTGACTAACAAAAACACTGTAATTTAATATAATTCTGCAATTATGTGTCTATCAGTCAGGAGGGCTGTGACGGATCACAAAACTCACGGTTCGGATCACATTACGTTTTTTTAAAACACGGATCGGATCATTTTTCGGATCAGAACAAGAAATGGTGGGAAAAATCTAATAACAAAAATAAATTAAAAACATTTATAAATAAGAACAAAGGTGCAAATTAAGTAAGGTCTAAAACTAGCATTAGGTACAGAAATCAAATTAAATGAAAAATTACACTGTCTTTATTGTACAAATTTATTGTTATTATTATTATTATTTAGAGCTACAGAAGTGTTTTTCTCTTTGTCTTGGGTTTTCCATACGGATCACGGATCAACTGCGATCCGTCACAGCACTATCAGTCAGTAAAGCAAAAAAAGAAAAGGCAGTTAAGTAAATTCTTGTCTATGTTCTTAAATACCTCAGAATCTCCAGCTGACAGTTTGGGCTCTTCAGTCCTTCAGAGATGAGCTTCACTCCCGAATCCTGCAGGTCATTGTTACTCAAGTCCAGTTCTTTCAGAGAAGAGTTTGAGGATTTTAGAGCTGAAGCCAAGCCTTCACAGGAATGATAAGTGAGATTACAGCTGGACAATCTAAACAGAAGAATATAACATTTAAAATGACCACACAACTCCGTTAATCCAAGATTATGTTTGTAACAATCTAATCGGTTCAACATAACCTAAGAAACTGCCTAAACACTGATGAGCCAAACTTTATGACTACCTGCCCAATATGCTGCTGGTCTTCCGTGTGCTACCAAAACAGTACCAAGATGCCAAGGCATGGATCCTACAATCAGGCCAGCTGACAGTCTTGGTAGCCTGACAAGATAATCTTAGAGGGCCCCTCGGCCCCCCTACTTTTTACTGGTAACAAGACATTTGGCATTATCAGATTCATGTGTGGGCGGGGGGTTTCTTGACCACTATTTCAAGTACAGGAAGAAAACAAATAAAAAGTTTTTATGTATCTCAAATATTAGAATTTTTTCCACAAATATGCCTATTTTCTAGCCTGACGTTGTCATGCTCAATTCTAGTCAGAATTTGAGTCTGATACCGCTCCATTGAGCTAAAATTATGAGGCGTGTCTCAACCGAAAAATGCCTCTCCACTCAATTGGATAGACCTATGACCAATCAGAGCAACGGAGTGTGTGACGTATGTTGAAATGTCGTCTTTTGCAGCCTGACCGAACTGCTAGTAATTTTGCTACAATGATACTAACATCATTGTAATTATACTAAGTCTGAGTTAGCGAAGGTACATCAACACCTACTATGTTTACAACATTTCATTTATATCACAACATTAAGTATTTACTAAGTCATACAGTAAGACTATCTCTTACCATTTGTACTTTAGGTGAACTTCATCCACGACGATAGCTACCCATTACGTTGGCTTGAAAAATATCGGAGCCTAGCATGTCCCTCCACTTATTCAGCATTCACGATTCTGGGCTTCCGAAAAGAAGCTGGCAACGACCGCTAATTATATCCATCTCGTCATGCACGCCGAGTTGCATTGCCGTAATACCCATTTTAGTTGCTTCTTTAACTTTGTCCTCCATAAGTGCGACCAACTTTTGCCGAATCCCGTAGGAAGGACGGCGAAAACATAAACAAATGCCTTGATCGCGTTTCTCTGTTCCTCTTTTTAAATCAATGCTCTGTCGATATCTTTTAGAACAGACTCAATGTCAGATTCCACACATCTGAATTCTACAGCGGCAGCTAGATTGAACACACGCGCTCTTTGGTGACGTGGTTGTGTTGATCATCTGTCCATCATCGTATAAAGCCCGCCCTCACAATTTGATTCGTCGGCCAGTTTTGGTACTCGCATAGTAGCTCCTCAACGGAAAAACGCCCGATCTTCCCGTTTTTCAAAATGTGGTGGGCAGGGCTAAGATCGGCTGGCACCCAGGCTACCTATTTTCTTTATTTTTTAACAATTGCAGTGTTTCCCACAGGATTTTGAGAGACTGTGGCGGTGATGACGTCACACGCCGATTAGCATATATGTGGCGTCATTGCGTCGTGTTTTACTCTTTAATCTGTCACATTATATTGCATTTTAACACAACTGAATGCTATTTTTACATATTATTTTTTCTGTTGTCTATAAAATAGTGACTAAACAGAACCCAGTAACTCCTTGTTAATGTATGTTAATGTTAATGTAAATCCAATCAGCTCTTTCTTTAACTGCTGCTAAAAACGGACCCTCATCTGACAAAATCATCATTTACATTGAGGCTGTATTGATGTTGCTCTTCTCATCAGTGTTGTTGCGTTATGAGCGCTTTTTTATTTTAAATACGAGTGGTAGTTTTATTGTATATCGCGTATATCGCAGACAATGTGTTGCAAATTCAGAAATATGAGAGAATACACGGTTGCTGTTACTACAGAACACATGCACGGGCATGCCACATCATAGGTAGGGAGAGAGCTCGGACACATACTCACATCAGAAAGGGTATGTGTGGGAAACACTACTGCTAACCTTTCGTTAAGCCACTCATGATGAACTTGATCAGTCGTCAGTAATATCCGTGACTGTTGACGTTTACGCGAAAACAAAAGTACACAGAGGAACACGGAGTTAAAATACTTTTGACTGTTGAGAGAGCCGCGCTGTTTCCAACATGAGAGAGAGGGAAGGGGGCGCGCGCTGTTGAGGCGCTGCATGCAACGAGAGAGGGAGGCCCCTGAGCGCTCGCTACAATGAATAAATAGTAAAATTCAAATGTAAATGGGAATCATGAAAAATTGTGTTGATTCTGTGACAGATAAATCAATGTATGGGAAACACTGAATTATTCCATATGTTCCAGTTCTGGGACCCCCCTCATCCTGGGCCCGGAGCAACATACCCGTTTGTCCCCCCCCTGTCGGCGGGCGTGCCTACAATACCCCTTACCCCGGATTTCCACCGACTGCGGAACGGCTGCGGATCCGTTGCGGAACGGCGGCGGAGTCAATCGGTTTCCATTCAAGTCAATGTGTGTATTTCCACTGACTGCGCTCCGAATCCGTCACAGCTCCGGCCATCCGCAGCCCTCCGGCACAAATACGCAGAGCTTCTATTTTTGACGGATGCCGGACAGCTCCGCAGGGCGGAGCCATGACTTTATCGCGTGATCATACCTGAATATGCGAGAACTCGTGTTTTTTTTTAATAAAATATTTGCAATACAAACATTACAAACACACACAAATAAAGTCATTAATACAGAAACAACAAATAATAGACAAGAACAGAGCCAGTGGGAGTTTCAAATAAATACATTAAAGATATAGCATAAATAAATGTTTTAGCAGCCTTCTTATTTTTTGAATTTTGGATGGATATGATGTACTGCTCTGTCTACGTGAGTTCTCGTGTTGTGATCTGGGCTGATTTGTAAAAACGTCATAATTCAACGGAATAATGGGCAGAGACAGAACTAGGTATCGCGCAATCTTCACGTGAATTTGCGAGACCTCATGGGTCCTCGTCACTTCAGCACGCAGCCGCTCTGCAACAAATACGGATCTGGTGGGTATTGACGGACGGCGGAGTGCGGAGCCGTAACGCAGCGGAGCTGATCTGCAGCTGCTCCGCAGTCGGTGGAAATCCGGGGTTAAAGTGTCCTGTGGTATCTGTCACCAAGACATTAGCATCAGATTCTTTAAATCTTGTAGGTTGTGAGGTGGAGCCAGCACATCCCACAGATGTAAAGAAATCTGATTGTTTGTTAATCATCTAATCTACCTAGACCTTAATATGTGGTGTAGTGATTTTGACATTGGGCAACAAATATTTTCACATGGGCAACAATTGGGTAGTATGCCACACACAGAACACTAGAGCAGGGCTATTTAAATCTTTGTGAAAATCCCTGCACTAGAGGTTTCACCTCAAGTGTGTGTGTGCGCGTGTGTGTGTGTGCGTGTGTGTGTGTGTGTGTGTGTGTGTGCGTTTGGCCGTCGATCGCGTCTGACGGAAGCACAAAGCAAACATTAGCGTCTGGAGATAACTTTTATTTACAGGCGAGAGTAAACAAATAGATGTGATGTTTGCAATCGCATCTTTTATAAGAAGACCACAAAGCGCGTCAAATATGAGGCATCATGTGTTTGTGTGTGCGTTTGGACATCGCGTCACACTGAGGAAGCACACACACTCAAGTCTGTCTGAGGCATCTTGTGTTTGTGTGTGCGTTTGGACATTGCGTCACACTGACGAAGCACACACACTTGCGTCTGTCTGGAGATAACTTTAAGCGCGAGTAAACAAGTAGATGTGATGTTTGCAATCGCATCTTTTATAATGATACCACAAAGCGCGTCAAATATGAGGCATCGTGTGTTTGTGTGTGCGTTTGGACGTCGATCGTGTCACACTGTTTGATGAAGCACACACACTCACGTCTGGAGACAGTTGTGAGTAAACAAGTAGATGTCATGTTCCCAGCACTCAGATTAAAACTCAACACATCACTGAATGGCTGCAGAGACGTATAGTCTCCATTGACTGTGGCGTTGACTAATGAATATGGATGATCTCTGCTCTTCTCTTCAATGTAGTGGGGCGTGGCTCATTATAGATAATGAAGTAACAGGAGAAAGACGGTACATCTCCCTCTTCTTATACAGTTAACAACGAATTACAATATTTGTTTTCGATTTCACTTACATCAGTTAAAAGTAGACATTCCAAGCATTATGTAGACATGTATCTTTTGATTCTATCTAAAGTATTTGTTCAGTTACAGTTAATTTTTCTGACGCGTTTCTGAAAGGACTTCACTGTAGGGCTGTCAAAATGACTGAAAAGCTAAATTCGAAATTCTTTCTGAAATATTAGCAAAATTCGAATTATATTCGAATTCTAAATGCAATATTTAATTTTAGAGGAAAAAATTCTGAACTGTCTGCTACGTCCGCAAGAGAACGCAAGTGAGCGCAATAAGCAAATACAAATCAAATCAAGCATCGCATTTTTTATTAAAATGAAATGACATAAACTTTTTAAAGTGCTTACTTTTTCAAACAACTGTTCTTAAATAAATGATAATGTCCTTAATGTCCATGTAAGGAAAATTAGGTAACCAAAGTGCATAAAACTGTATTAGTGCATCAGTAACCTGAGAAAACACCCTTCAACAGACAGCGTAATGTTTGTACATTAACACAAAATCGCAAACTGCCATTCTGAAACAAACCGCTCACTACACAATCTACATATTGTTCGTCAAAAACACCAGACGGTCAACTTGATCTGCAGCGAGTGCTGAGCGTTTTTTGTTGACAATGTTTCCAGCTGATGAAAAGACGCGCTCAGCTCTGACCGATGTGCCAGGTATGGTCAGGTACGTCTTTGCCAGCTGCGCAATATGTGGATACATGCCGCATGATTTTTGCCACCAACTGAGAGGATTTTCGTCAGCGGGTAGCGTAGCTTCTCGATCATACATGTCCATCTCATGCTCCAAAGCCTTGATGCTTTCTTCAGAACTGCTCTGGGTCTGACTGTACACGTCATCGAACAGGTTGCCCATGGCAGACAGCGCAGTCTTTTTTCTTGCGTCCGGTTGTTTTACAGCATCAGTGCGCTCATTTTTTGCCTCCTCCATTATAGTTGTTAACTCCGACAATATTTTCGCCCGTACTTGTTTTTTCTGTTCCTCTGGCAAATGATTTAGACGGTGGAATCGGGGGTCTAAATAGCTTGCAGTGTTGAGTAGCATGAAAGCCTGCTTTTCATTAGGGTAAAGGCCTTGGAGATCCGCTGCGATTTTCATTTTCATTTCTTTCACTGCCGAGCTGTCATCAGAATTTGGTTGAAGCTGCATTAACAGAACGTGTTGCAACGGAAGGACAGCAGACGCAGTCGGGTATTTGTCTGTTGACAACGCTTCTGTAGCAGTCTTAAAAGGTTGAAGAACATTCTTAACCTGTAAATAAACAGTAAATAAACAATCTGATAAATTAAAAATAATACATAAACGAACTACATAAAAAATAAACCGAAATAAAATATACCAGTTCTTACCATTTCCATCAGAACCCATTCACTTGTATTCAGCTCCAGGTGAGACATCTTCTTTTCATTCTTTTCAGATTACAGCAGCCACAGGTGCTTGCTGCTCCAGGGCTCGATTGATCATGTCGTAGGTACTGTTCCAACGGGTGGGGCAGTCATTGATAAGCTTGTCCGATTTTACTTCAAGCAGTTTTTGTTTTTTCTCGAGCAGGTAGCTATCAACAGCTGACTTGCTGAAATGGGCAGCGGTCATCTTCAGTTTGCTAATTGCTGTTTCAATAGATCGAACACCACGAAGCCCCTTACATACAGCTAGATTAAGCGTATGCGCCAAACACGGGATGTTCGGTCTTTTCATATGGCTCTCAACTGCCTTCACGTAATTACCAGCATTATCAGTAGTCACAGATATCACAGACTCCGGTTTGATTTCAAATGCACCAAGAATTTGCAAAATGCATTCACTCACATTTTCGGCGGTATGCTTTTCTCTCAGTTCTTCTGTTTTCAGCACATAGTTTTTGATTTCCCAGTCATCTGAAATAAAATGTGCAGTGACTGTCACATATGCGTCGGTGTGTAGAGAAGTCCATCCATCCGTTGTCAAGGCCACAGATCGATTGTTCAGCAATTCTTTCACGCTTTTGGCAGTGCAGTCATAAAGCTTCGCAATGCGATTGCTCACTGTACCCCGAGAAGGAAAATTATAACGTGGGTTGAGTGCTCGCACGAAGTTTTGAAAGCCTTCGCCATCACCGATGCTTATCGGGCGCATATCTTTGCAGATGAATTCAGTAAGTTTTTGGGTAATTTCTTCTTGTTTTGCAGAAGGTAGTGGTGTGGTATTTGAGGTGTAAAACGTAGTTACCCGGGACTGCTTTAATGCTGGACCCTCCTCATTGCACTCTCGAGAAAACTCCTCGGGATGACACGATTGCATGTGCGTTCGCAAGTTAGTCATTGTGGAGTGATATAGCAGCGGTTTCTTACACAGCTTACAAATGACATTGGTTTTGTCAATGATTTCTCCTTTGACACTCCAGAAACCAAAGAAACGCCACACAGCACTTCTAAGATGTTTTGGTGTAAGCAAGATTCTCTCCGACTCTGAGACCTCACGCTCTTTTTCCGCCATTTTAACACAATAAAATGCACCTCTCTCACCGACCTGTAGCCTAATGGATAACCTAAAAAAGCTGCGTCAGTTACGTCATCATCATGACTCGCGCCCTTGACACAGCAAAAATTCGAATGCACGGGTTTGGCTTCGAATGTGCCAATTTTTTGTAAATTCGACGAATGTTCGAAATTCGAATTTTTTTTTGACAGCCCTACTTCACTGAGGTAGAGAGAACAAAACGCGCATCATGTTTATTTTCTTAATTTTGCGAAAAGCACAACATTCTGTTTTTATTGGGAGTGGACAGAAAAAAACTAGACACTTTAACGTTTTAAATGATGTATAAATCATATCTGTATGTCCAAAATCAGCAGAGTTATATAAGTCTCTTTGTGGAGTGATTGAAAAATAAAGAGTTTGCGGCGCCCGCGCCACCGTCGACCCCAGAGTGTTAATACCCCTTAAAGGCTTACCAACAGCTATGGAAACTGCAGAGCTCCTGTTCCAACACGTCTTTAGATACTTTGGAATTCCCATGACCCATGGCGCATGCGCACGCAGCGACTGACAGTGAATGAGTGTTCGGCGTCCTCGTGTATGTTTGCTGACGTTCCATTTGTTTTAAAGTCTTAAATGTTTTTATTTGTTTTGTTGTTTTAATGCTTCTACTGAAGAGTACCAGGAAGCAAAGTGCACGGTAAAGAAAAGAAAAAGGGGCAAACGAGGCGGCGTTAAAACTCGTCTAAAGAAACAGCGCGTCAACTGGGCTCCATTGCCTTCGATGATCATGGGAAATGTACAATCACTGAGAAACAAAGTGGATGAGCTTCAAGGAAATGTCCGCTACCAAAAGGATTTTATAAACTGCTGTATCATGGCATTCACTGAAACATGGCTCACAGAGGGTGACCGGGACGTCGATTTGTGTATGGATGGATTCGGAGCCCCTTTTTGTATGGATCGACTATCAAATGTGACGGGGAAAAGCCAAGGAGGAGGGGTATGTTTGTATGTCAACAAGCGATATTATTCTTCTGTTACTGTCAGAGAGCGAATTTGTATGCCTGATGTAGAACTGTTATCGGTGTCCTTGAGACCGTTTTATATACCCAGAGAGTTCCCTCAGATTTTTATTACAACAGTTTACAAAGGGAACTCTGCATCGGCTGCTAGTACAGTATTTGATGTTGTACAGAGGTTACAGTCAGTCTCACCTGAGGCACCAAATCTCATCCTTGGTGATTTTAATCATGTCTCTCTAAAGAAGACTCTTAAAACTTTTCATCAGTATGTCTCCTGTCCGACCAGACGGGGCAAGACTTTGGATCTGTGTTATGGATCAGTGAGAGGTGCATACAAATCTACCCCCCTGGCCCCCTTGGGCTCGTCAGATCACAATTGTGTCCATTTAATGCCCACATATAAGACTGTTTTAAAAAAGGAGAAAACAGTGACTAAGGATATCAGAGTGTGGTCAGATGATGCTGTGTCCTGTCTACAAGACTGTTACAGCTGAACAGACTGGGACTTTTTTAAACAGACCTGTGATGACGATTTGGACTCAATTGTGGATGTTGCATGCTCATATACGGCTTTTTGCAGGGACATGATAATTCCATGTAAAAAGGTCAAAATCTATTCTAAAAATAAGCCTTGGGTTACTAAATCTGTAAAATTCTGTTTACAAAGGAAAAAATTAGCATTTAAACATGGAACAACCATGGACTTACATGTGGCTACTAAGGACTTGAAAATTGAAATCCTTAAGGCTAAACAAAGCTACAAGGAAAAATTAGAAAATAAGATGGCATCCAAAATTCCTGGCTCAGCATGGGCAATATGAAAACCATAGGAGGCCTTAAGAACTCAAACAGCAGTAATCAGGTTACTTTAAATGGTTAAAATCCAGGAATTTTAATTTTAAATTAATGGATGATCAGCATTTTAACATCGACCTTCAGGATGTTGAAAAAGCTTTCAGATCTTTATAGGGAAATAAAAGCCCAGGTCCTGATGGCATCTGTGGCAGATTACTAAAGTCTTGTGCAAAAGAACTGAGCCCTGTATTTTTTTTCTAAAGACACAACATGTACCAAACGTCTGGAAGTCCCTTAATGTCATCCCTGTCCCTTAATGCAGTGGTCCTAAGATAATTAATGATTTTAGGCCGGTTGCTTTGACTTCTGTTTTAATGAAATCTTTGAGAAATTAGTGCGGTCTGAGATCCAGCGGGTGACCGAACATAAATTGGACCCTATGCAGTTTTGCATATAGACCTCACAGAGGAGTACAGGATGCTACAGTCACAATGTTAAATTTGCTATTAAGTCATTTGGATGGACAGAGGACACATGCTAGACTTTTATTTGTTGATTTTTCTTCAGCTTTTAATACAATTCAACCACACATTTTAATCAAGAGGCTCTCAGACCAGTTTGCGTTAAGCAATAATTTGATGGGTTGGATTTTAGATTTTTTAACTAACAGAACACAGAGTAAGAGTTAATGCTGTCTTATCTGAACAGAGGAGTTCCTCTACAGGGTCTACTCAAGGATGTGTGCTGTCCCCACTTTTATTTATTTTATACACAAATATGTGTCAGAGCATGTATGATAACAGAATTATCATAAAGTTTGCGAATGACTCAATTATTTTGAGTTTACTTAAGGAGAATGAGACCTCACATGGCCCAGTCATTGAGGATTTTGTCAACTGGTGTGATGAATCTCATTTACAGCTTAATATATCAAAGACTAAGGACATGCTTATTGATTTTAGGAAGAGTACATCCAAGTGAACCAACCAAAATCAAAGGCCAAACAATAGAGTATGTACAATCATACAAATACCTTGCACTTTTATGGATGAGAAACTGAACTTTGAAGAGAATTGTGAAGCTCTTTGCAAAAAGTGGCACCAGCGTTTGTATTGCCTAAGGAAATGATCTCTGTTTAATCTTGACCAAACAATTATGAAGATGTTTTATCATGCTTTTATTGAATCTGTGTTGTCCTTTTTCACTGTAGTAGGGTATGGTCATATATCTTTAAAGGCAAAAAATCAGTTGGACCAGATAATAAAATGGTCTGGTCGTTTGCTGGGTGAGTCTAAACCAGGAGTGGCATTCCTTTATACCAAACAGTTACAAAGGATGGCCATCTCAATCTTAGATGATGATTCTCATCCCCTGCACAGTGAATTTCAGTTATTGCCATCTGCAAGGAGGTATAAAGTCCCAAGGTGTAGAACAACAAGATATAAGAGCAGCTTTGTACCAAATGTGGTTAATATGAAAAACAAATGGTAGAGGTGGTTTTTTTAGAAATTTTTTAGGTTATTTACAATATTTAATGTTTTGAGAGCACTTTTATTTAGTATGAGTATTTATTTAATTGTCCCTATGTGGTTTGGCGTGTTCTGTGTTGTGTGTTTTGTACTGGATGCCATTGTAACCTAGTAACCTAACCTATTCCTGAAGATATTGTTTCCGATAGGGGTCCACAATATATTTCCAGAGTGTGGAAAGTGTCACAGGTCGGAGCGGACCACTTCTAACGTGAGTCACGCCCCTCCCTCAGTTTCCACCCCGAGGAGGTCCCAAAATGCCCCAATGACCAAACAGACGAGGAAACAGAATAAAATATAACAATCTTTATTAAATATTTAACAGGTAAGGGGAAAAAGGGGAGGGATTCTTGAAAGGTGAGTATGGAGACTTGGAATGGCTCTGAGTCGCTTCTGACTCTCACGGGGATCACAGGTAAGTCCTCTTAGCCTGTCTTTATCTTCTTTGTCTTCTCGTGAATTAAAGGGGGGTTCTCTCAACTTCCGCTTTTTGTGTCTTTCAGATGGGCTCCAACTTCTCTTCAGCACGGCGTCTAGAAGGTATACAAGTGCGTGCCTGGACTTGAAGCTGGAGACGTCAAGAAGGTATCCAGGTAAGTATACAGGAAGGTACACTGGCTCTTGGCTTTGGGCTGACAAGTGAGTATACGGGGGGGTACACTGGGCTCTTGGCTTTGGGCGTACAGGTGAGTATACAGGGAGGTACACTGGGCTCTTGGCTTTGGGCGTACAGGTGAGTATACAGAGAGGTACACTGGGCACTTGGCTTTGGGCGTACAGGTGAGTATACAGGGAGGTACACTGGGCACTTGGCTTTGGGCGTACAGGTGAGTATACAGGGAGGTACACTGGGCACTCGGCTTTGGGCATACAGGTAAGCATACAGGGCGGTACACTGGCTCTTGGCTTTGGGCGTACAGGTGAGTATACAGAAAGGTACACTGGGCTCTTGGCTTTGGGCGTACAGGTGAGTATACAGAGAGGTACACTGGGCACTTGGCTTTTGGCGTACAGGTGAGTATACAGGGAGGTACACTGGGCACTTGGCTTTGGGCGTACAGGTGAGTATACAGGTAGGTACACTGGGCACTTGGATTTGGGCATACAGGTAAGTATACAGCAGTGTTGTAATGTAACGAAGTAAAAATACTTCGTTACTGTACTTAAGTAGAAATTTCACGTATCTGTACTTTACTTCGCTATTTAAATTTATGTCAACTTTCACTTTTACTCCACTACATTTTCTAGATAAAATGTATACTTTTACTCCGATACATTTTCACTAAGCATATTCGTTACTCGTTACTACAAAATAACTCAGAAGAAATGTGTGCGACCTTAATAAGGGAGGTTTTGGCGAATCAGTGCTTCTAGATTGCATTACGCACGCTCCGCACACTCTATTTCACGTAAACTCTATTTTAGCGTAGTGCTGCCAAAGGATGAGGAAGCACAACTGTAACTGCAATGAAAGCACCTACTAGAGGACCTCCCGTTATCGTAGTCGACCACCCCGACGATGAGCAGGGTGAGAAGCTAACGTTTTACACCCATGGCTGTATTTTTAAGAAATGTTATTGTACATTGGAAAAGTGCCTCTTATGGCAACCGAACATCACTTACATTTTGTCATTTAAAAACTCCCCGTCCAACCTGAAGAATCACATCAAGGTACGTTAAAATAATAGTTATTAAGTAAAGCCACAATGTCAATGTGATTCAACATTAGTTATTATAAGCCATATTAGATAATTATCTGTCTAATTTGATGGCCGGGCGCACATGTTTAATAAACATCAACGTTACACCGCTGATTTTCCCATGGATTTATTTAATTCACAGAGAACTCTCAACTGAAACACGCTTAACTGTTTATGGGAACATTATAGCATAACTGCCAGCCGAATATTCCCTCCGGTAGGCTAATCTTAGATTGAGAAATATTTTTTAAAAACTGCTATCAGTGGCAGGTTAGAAAGAAAGTGTTAAGGACTGTATTCACGTCTTCAAAAGCATCATACGTTTTGTCAAACTTGAGATTTCCTTTTATGTTAATTAACTCAAAACTCAGTGGTTATAGGATAATGTTGTGCTAATGTTATACATTGTGAATGTACGCTTGCATTGTTGATCAAAGTCACAGTGCTTTCATTGCCACACAACGAGTTGGCATTTTTTCTTAGTAGAGCAGCTAACTTAAAGGGATACTCCACTTTTTTCAAAAATATGCTCATGTTTTGAAAGAAATAAGTTATTATTTATTTTTCATTTTTACCTGAAGTTCATACAAAGGTGAAATTTCTGCTCTTTTATTTGATGTCAGCTCTAAAAATATGCTGTTTGCTCTTTGAACTTAAGAGAATTGTGCCTGAAAAGTCCTGGAAAAAACAGATTTTTATTTGATGATTGAGATTAAGAAGATAATGGGAACCCTGAATATGCTTTACTATAAGAAAGCCACAATGAAGTTCACAATCAAAGTTCTAACCGCTTGCTTTAAAAAAAAAAACTTTTTACTTTTACTTCAAATACTTAAGTACATTAAATATCAGAAAACTACTTTTGATACTTAAGTACAGTATATATCAGATACTTTAAGACTTTTACTTGAGTAATATTTGAAAAGACAACTTTCAGTTCTACCAAAGTCTGTTTCTAGTACAATACTTGTACTTTTACTCAAGTATTGCTTTCTAGTACTTTATACAACACTGGTATACAGGGAGGTACACTGGACTCTTGGCTTTGGGCGTACAGGTGAGTATACAGGGAGGTACCCTGGGCACTTGGCTTTTGGCGTTCAGGTGAGTATACAGGCAAACTTCTAGCCTTCCTCGCTAGGACAGACTTCCAATGCAACACTTGAACGTTGACTTCTAATACATCGTGGAACAGTCCCACGTTGACACAAAGCCCTTGGCTCGAACCTGCAGACTGGCAACAAACACACACACAGAGTCTCTTCACAATAGACTACTTCAGTGAATATGTAGGGAGAGATACACACCTCTTGACTTCGAACAGACGTACAGATGGAGGGACAGGCCGAGGCTGCTGCATGTTGGGCCTAATACGGCCACAGATGAAATCCTGAACGATGGGTAAGATGGAATAGGACAGGGGTTTTCAAACTTTTTGTGTATGTGGACTAGACCACTATTTGTAATCAAGAATTTTCGCGGACCACCTCATAATACTCATTATAAAATATGTCTACGCAAAGTCCTGAATTAATCTGCACATCTAAATAGTCTTACTAGCACTAAAACTATAACTGGTCATCACATCAGTACAACAGGTTTCTTAAAAGAAAGTTTACTGCACAAAACAGCTGCCACATATTCATACAGCAATCCAGTTTGTATGGCACTGAACTTGAATGTCACGGCCGAGCGCCACTGGCCTATTTTAGTAATCACACAATAACTTGACAATTTAATAAAAAATTAATATCAATATTCTTATATCAATATTATTTATATACATATTCTCAGTGTTGGGAAAGTTCACTTTCTACATGAACTACTTCAGTTCACAGTTTACAAATTTTAAAATGAACTAGTTCAGTTCATATTTCAAAATTTTGAACTAGTTCACAGTTCCAAAAATGAACTAATTTATAGTTCTTTTTCCCCATATTATAAAAAAAAGATTGCCATTATAGCCCATATAGAACCACAGACAGCAATTATTTCATCAGTTTTAACACTGAAGCAATGCGTCAGATTTCATCTTCATATCCAACTTTAAATCCTTATCCAACCAGGGTTTACATTAGCATTGACTGTCACTCGAGAAACCAGGCTGTCACGAGCATCACATTTTGCCGCAATAGCTTCCTCTACCCCAGATACAGCTAGGACAAGGATTGCAAACACTGACTTTCTACCACCACCTATACATCTTGAGAACAGATTTGAAGTATTAATGAATATGAGCAGGGCCGGATTAACCATACGGGCAACTGGGCAATTGCCCAGGGGCCCAAGACCTCCAAAGGGCCCAGGGCAGCAAGGGCACGAGCAAAATACTGTATCTGGTAATCTCCCGCTGGCCGCTTTATATTAAACAAACTGTCAACACGGGCTTTGCGCTCAATGCGCTGCAAAGAGAAACGCTGCGCTGCGTGAGTTGAAAGTGGTTGAGTCTCATTCAGACTGACCAATGAAGAGAGGGCCTCAGGTTAAGACCCTCTCCTCATTGGTCAGTCCGCATGAGGTGGGTCAAAGGTTCGCCGAGCATTACGTGACGCAAGGCGTTGGTACAACAGAAAAAAACGAGACACGGAGAAGTTAAGTGGGAGCACGAAGCGGAAATTAAAAAAGGAAAATGACATCAGAAACGCAGAAAATGTAAAGTATAAACAGTGGTGTAATCTACGTGATATGCAGGTATCTGCGCTATCCGCTCGTCGTATGAAATCAAATAACTATAGCGGCGCGAAAGTGACTGGGGAGCAGAGAACCCATGGGCGAGTGACAGCTAAGTAGCGCGAGAGTGATTCCAGTTTTCACATGGAGAAATATGCTTTGAATCGCTCTCGCGGTACTTTGACATCACCAAGAGGTCTGCTTAGCGCCAAATGAAGTCGAACCTGCAGACAGACAGTGTAGCTGCTCACATGACATTGTAAACAAACAGACACAGACCATGTGGAGAAATGAACGAGAAGTGCACAACATAAAATCCGGAGAGTACAACGCATATGTGAATAAACAACATTTAAATCATCATCCATTATCTGGAGGTAAGGCTCCAATAAAATAAAATAAGCCGGTGTTTATGTCCTGATGTTTTTTAGCTGCCTTCCAGCATGTTTGCTTGTGCTTCACAGTGTTAAACCTCCTTTCCCTGTGTTCATTTATATATCTACGTTCAAGATGTAGCCTATATGATCTTAAACTTCTGTGAGAAAATTCATGTCTGCGTTGATGTTCAGTTCAGACTTGCAAATTAAAGATCATTTTCTTTACTATGGTTTGGGTGTCTAATATTAGGCTATATGATGGTTTTGTAATAATAATTAAGTAAAAGCCTATTTTCATTTTTAGACAATGCTTGTATATGCAAAAAATAAGCTTTTTATATCAATGACTATGCAAATTAGAGTTTATCCATGGTCATCTTAAATGTGTATTAATTAAAAATTTCTGTTAAGTGAGCTTCCGTCAACGACGAGGGCAACTCAGCTAAGTCAGCCAGGACTTTTCTACACCACCAGTTTACGTTTACAGCCCGGAGATTATACAGATGCTGATGTGTTTAGTTTTCATAGCATCATATGTGAGTGAATGTCTTTGATAGAGGACATAGTAGTGCATTTGTATGAGCATTTAAATATTTGTAAATCAAAATACACCTGATGACAGTTAGAATTTGAAGTATTGAGTATATGTACTGTATAATACAGTAATATATTCTGTATATGACCTTATTATGGTGATCCTGGGGTCGTGATGATGGGGCCCTTGAATATTGTTGCCCAGGGTATAACAAAGTGTTAATCTGGCCCTGAATATGAGTGAGGAATCCCCAAATGTGATTAATGTGACTGAACACCGATCAAATCAGCCAGCAGCTAACACTGATGCTAACTGCCGTGACATTCAAGTTCAGTGCCGTACAAAATGGATTGCTGTATGAATATGTGGCAGCTGTTTTGTGCAGTAAACTTTCTTTTAAGAAACCTGTTGTACTGATGTGATGACCAGTTATAGTTTAAGTGCTAGTAAGACTATTTAGATGTGCAGATTAATTCAGGACTTTGTGTAGACATATTTTATAATGAGTATGATGAGGTGGTCCGCGAAAATTCTTGATTACAAATAGTGGTCCACACACACAAAAAGTTTGAAAACCCCTGCATTAGGACACACAGTTAGCAAGCGATGTCACTGGCAAAACAACCACTCCACATACTCACAGTTTGTTGACTCTCGACGTTTCCCTCTCTCTTCCAGAGGAATAGCGTATACAAGGTTGCTAGGACCACACACCTTCATTCCTTCCAATGTTTTACACAATGACTTCTCAATATCCACAATTTCTTCGAAGTAAACAGCACAGGTCAACACAATTACTTCAGCAGGAATTTCCTAAGTACTTAGCTTCGTTTTCATTCAGCTCAATCCTCCACTTTGTCTTCGCCCAGTCTGCAATTTCCATACGCCTCTCCAACACACCAAACACTTCCGTCTCCCCCACAACGCTTGCTGGAATAAACTTCATCTTCCTGTTTTCGTAATGCTCTATTTATACTCCTCTTCTCCGAACTGCCCCATCACCCATCGCCACGCTTAATAAGCACACCTGATGCCTGATTGCGGTTGCCCAGAGTTACCGGAACTGGCTGGGTGTTTCGGTAAAAACGGTCCGGGCGGAATTACTTTAGCCATTTTTAGATCCGCCATATTTTTAGTTCCGCTACATATAGTCACTCCGTGACAAAAGCATTTTTTAAGCTCCTCGATGTGACCATAATAGGGTTGCCGCGGTGACAGAATTTTCCCACCGGTTAATCGGCGCGTCACAAAGCCGGTGATCCCGGTTTCACCGTGTGGGAGGGGCTTATAAATGCGCATTCAGATGTGCACATTTTACTTTCACTTTTGAATTACGCAACTGTTTAAATGCAGTGCTTGGGTACGCTGCGTTAAATCGCGTATGAATTTTCATGCAATGCGAGTGCAACAGCTGGTTTAATTAAGTGCTTGAGTCAATGTGCGCAGGTAATTCTCACAGAACCTGCCAGTCCCAAGCAGAGCAACCGGCTACTTCTCCATAAAGCGCGGCTTGAATGATGGGTTTATTATTTTTCTTGATGAAAAACACAACAACAAAAATGATCTCGCTTATATTAAACATCATATATGTATATTATAACAAAAACGAGTAAGCACGCGGCTTCTGTCATCATCTGGTCAGTCAGCTCGTCTCGCAAACTCTGACAGAAATAAATGAAATCTGACACCTGCTGCTCTGTGACGTGATGCGCGTTCAGCTCCGCTAAATTCAGACAACAGACACATTCAGTTGTAAGTGTTTGCTCTCTCTAACGAAACTAAATGATTTAATTACACGAAAATATCAAAACGATGGTGAAAGACGGTGTCGCGGTGGGCAAGTGATCTAACCGGTGAGAGGCTGAAGCACCGGTTATCACCGTTTCACCGACTATCGCGGCAAGCCTAGACCATAAGCCTTTCATCTGCATATCATCCCCAAACCAATGGACAGACGGAACGTAAAATCCAGAAAGTAAGTCGCTTCCTCCGAACCTTCTGCCATAACCACCAGAACTCTTGGAGCCAGTTCCTACCCTGGGCCGAGTATGCACAGAACTCGCTACATCAACAAGCCACTGGTCTCACTCCATTCCAGTGTGTACTCGGCTATCAACCGCCCATGTTCCCCTGGTCAGAAGAACCTTGCGACGTACCATCAGTGCAGCACTGGTTCAGAGAGAGCAAGAGGGTCTGGGACTCAGCACATCGTCATCTTCAATCAGCCCTGCGTAGCCATCAACAACAGGCGGATGCCAGACGTGCCCCAATGCCTAGCTTCCAGGTGGGAGATAAAGTCTGGTTATCTAGGCAAAAATCCGTCTCCGGTTACCCTGCAGAAAGCTGAGTCACAAGTTCATTGGACCATTTTTAATTGTAAAGGAGGTCAATCCGGTAGCCTTTCAACTCTGTCTCCCTTCACATTACAAAATCCATCCAGATATCCACAGTTCACAATTGAAACCAGTTCACTCACCTGTCACCACTTCTTTTTCTCCCACAGGACCTGGGGAAGAAGCCCCCCCTCTTGATGAAGATGGCACCATCTACACCGTAAGACAACTCCTGGATTCCAGACGTATAGGTGGGCAGTTAGAATACCTTGTGGATTGGGAAGGTCTTGGTCCAGAAGAACGATCTTGGGTTCCCCATGATGACATCCTCGATCCAGAGCTCCTGCGGGAGTTTCACCATGCCCATCCTGAAAAGCCAACCCAGTCTCACCCCATGTCGTCAATATTTGACGACACTTGACCATTCGTCAATATGTTACGTGGAGGGTATACCTTTCATTTTTTGACGAACTGGGGACTTCAATACTATTATGTCCGTTGCATTCTCTTCTCCTATTTTCTTACCAATTTCGCGTCGGTTTAGGGTTAGATTTACATAATGACATCCCTACCCAAACCTAACTCTAACCCCAACGCCAGTTGACAACTGTTTCTAACCCCAACGCCAGGTGACAACTGTTTAATTTCGCGTACACTGTTTAATTTCGCGTACACTGTTTAATTTTGCGTAATCTAACCCTAAACCGACGCGAAAATGGTAAGAAAATAGGAGAAGAGAATGCAACGGACGTAATAGTATTGAAGTCCCCAGTTCGTCAAAAAATGACGCGAAAGGTATACCCTCCGCGTCACATATTGACGAATGGTCAAGTGTCGTCAAATATTGACGACATGGGGTGAGACTGTGTTAGAAAAGCCAGCCCCCAGACCCAGAGGCCGCCCTCCTCTGCGTCTTGGATCTCAGAGGTCCTCAGAAGCGGACCCTCAGGGGGGGGGGGTACTGTCACGGATTTGTTGCACCTGTCACCCTTCATCAAGACTGCCCTACATATACCAGCCACAAACACAGACATCGTCCAGTCTCGTCTCACGCTAACTTACTGTTACGTTGCTGTGATTAAACCTGACTCATACACTTTCTATATCTTTCAGAGATCCCTGGTATTCATCATCATCGTCGTTGGATGTTCTACGTTCAGTGTGTCTGTGGCTCACCCTTGGACTTCCTCACCAATACCCTCACTGTTTATTATTTATTCCATTTTCAATAAACCTGTTAATTTAAGTTCACTACTGTCTCCATTGTCTTCTGTCCGCTGACAGCACTACTTTCCCGTTTGGCTTTTATTAAAACCAAATTGCTCAGATTGAGTTGGAATTGCTCAGATTGAGTTGGAATTTTCTTATTAATCTGATACCTCATTCTTTTGAACTAATCTCTTCTTTTGCAGCTTTTTATTGAAATACCTCAGAATCTCCAGTTTACAGTTTGAATTTTTCAGTCCACCAACGAGCAGCACCAGTCTAAAGAGAACAAAGAACACAAATCGCATTGCATTATCACAATCATTGCATTCTCAAACAAACAGAGTCAGAAATAACACACACCTCTATTTAGTGTAGAAATAGTATTTACTATTTGAAGTGTTTGGTTCCAAAACAAGATAACTCAGTTTTTAATTTTTTTGTCAAAACATGTTTGTTATTATGTTTTATTGTGTTTTATTGTGCTATTAGCTATATTTTTTATTATGAAGGCTCACATCAAAACAAACCAACTACAGTTTGATTGTTATATTAATTGGAATGCACAATCCAAAAACGAGATTAAAAAAAATCAGATTGATCTGTTCTGTACTGTCAAGAACATACCCCCATAGTTTACAAGAGTGGTAGATTCTGATTTGCATATTTATTGTGTCAGTGCCTAAATATTGTGTGATGAAAAGTCTCAAACCTCAGATTTCCCAGCTGATAGTGTACACTGTTGACTCTGAAATCTTTAAGGTTATTATAACTCAGGTCCAGCTCTCTCAGTGGTGAGTTAAATGACTCTAGGGCTGAAGCCAAACTTTCACAGCATTCAAGAGTGAGACTACAGCCTGCAAGTCTATATTTTAAAAGACAAGATGCAAAACCCTCTAAGTGCATCTGCCATTTTTGTTTTGTAAATTAACTTTTTAGGCTCTTATGTTTTGGTTCAATAATAAAATGAAAAATAAATGACTTATTTTCCCAAATGTCACTTTAAGGGAATGTTGCTGGAAGGCACCTGTACTGCAGATTTCAGTTCAAACATCAATCAAACACACCTGAAACTGCTAATTAATTTGTTCAGAGCTACCTAAAAATTTGAGGCAGGTGAGTTGGAGTAGAGTTGGAACTAAAATATAAAGTACAGGTGCCCTCCCTGAACAACATTGCAGACTCATGGTTAAGGGCCATTCAAAAATCTCCACTTCTAAAAAAGTCTCCAGTCACTTTTAACGTGGCTAAAAAATTTCAATGTGCAGTTTAACAGATTCTGCCAACAAACCGGTATCTCAGAAACTAAACAATATTATAATCTGAAGGTGGAATTGCATTTTTCAATACTCACAGAGCTTTTCTGCAGTTATTCACAGCTGGTACAAGTCTTCTTATTCCCTCCTGTGTTGTGTTGTATTTTTTTAGGTCCAGCTCATCTAGCACTTCCTCAGACATTTGAATCATGTAGGCTATTGCTGAACAGTGAGCAGCAGAGAGTGTCTGTGAAGGCAAACACTCTTGAATTTGTCTGTGCAGAGACTGAACCTTCATTTCAAGCAGACAGAGGAGCAGACTGATGGATCTTTTGGGTAACAGACAATAATCATCATTGATTTTGTCTTTAATGTAATTTGTGGTTTTCTTGATGCTCTCCGAACTGTCCTCTGTGTGTGGCAGTAAATCCTGTAAGAGTCTCTGATTGGATTCCAGTGAGATGCCGAGCAGGAATCGCAGAATAAGGTCCAGATGTCCACTTCTACTCCCAAGGCTTTTAAAAACTGCTGATGTTAGTAACTGAAACAGAGAGCTGTCCTCAGACTTATATCTCACATATTTACATCCAAGAAACAACTGCAGTGATTCTGTGTTCTTAGTTAAGTGGGAATAAAACACATAGAAAGCAGCCAGAAACTCCTGAAAGCTGAGATGTATGAAGCAGTAGATTTTCCTCTGATGAATCACAGATTCCTCCTTAAAGATCTCAGTACAGATCCCAGAATACACTGAGGCATCAGTGATGTCTATCCCACAATCTCTCAGCTCCTCCTCATAAAACATCACATTACCCTTCATGAGCTGTTTGAAAGCCAGTTCAGACAGTTTGACAATCATTTCTCTGTTAGACTGCAAGAGTTTCTGTGGATCTCTCTCATCATACTTCTCATTCTTCATATTCATCTGAATCAGCAGGAAGTGGATGTACATTTCAGTCAGAGTTTTGGGGATTTCTGTTGTGTGATCTTGTTTTAGGATGTTTTGAAGCACAGTGGATGAAATCCAGCAGAAGACTGGTATGTGACACATGATGTGGAGACTTCTTGTTTTTTTAATGTGTGAGATGATTCTGCTGGCTTGATGTTCATCACGGATTCTCTTCCTGAAATATTCCTCTTTCTGTGGATCATTGAATCCCTGGATTTCTGTCAGACGGTTGATGTATTTAGATGGGATCTGACTGGCTGCTGCTGGTCTGGAGGTGATCCAGATGTGAGCAGAGGGAAGCAGATCTCCTTTGATCAGGTTTGACATCAACACACCAACTGATGAAGCCTGAGTTACATCAGAAACTTTCTCATTGTGAGAAAACATCAGTGTTATTCTGCTTTCATCCAGACCATCAAAGATGAACACAATTTTACACTCACCATAAACCTTTGAGTCCAGATCTTGAAGTTCAGGATGAAAGTCAAGCAGAAGTTTGTGAAGACTGTACCGATCATCTTGAATCAAGTTCAGCTCTCTAAATGGAAGCACAAACATGAAGTCTATATCTTGATTGGTTTTTCCTTCAGCCCAATCCAGAATGAACTTCTGCACAGAAACGGTTTTTCCAATTCCAGCGTTGCCTTGAGTAAGAACGCTCTTTATTTTTGTATTTTTCTCTCTTCTCTTTTCGGTTTGATCTTCTGATTCAGGTAAAGGTTTAAAGATGTCGTTGCAGTAGATTGTTGTGTCTTGTAATTTTTGTGTTCTGGGTGTTTTCTCCATCTGTAAAACCTCATGTTTTTCAATAACTCCTCCACTCTCTCCCTTTATGATGTACAGCTGTGTGTAAATCCTGTTTAAGAGGGTTTTGTGCTTCTGTAGTTTGATTCCCTCAAATAAGTTCTCATACTTGTTCTTTAAGATGGATTTGTGAGTATCTTTGAGTCTCTGTTGTCTGAAGAAGGTCTCCTTTGAAGCAGTGCATGTCAGATGGGATTTCACAGAGTTGCTGGAACAATCTTTCTCCTCTCTGTTCAGACAGCAACAAGTCAAGCAAACACAAAAATATAGTTAAAGGACAATTTTATATTTAAGTAATTTAATAACATGAGATGGCCCAAATATAATTCAAATATATTAGACTAACCTACAGTACAATGTAGCAATTCAGGAAAGAAAGATTATTTAAACACTATTCCATTCAGCGAAATACATTCAATTAATCGTAATTAACTTTACAGATCTGTACTATCTGATCAGCTTTAGTAATGATCCACTTGTTGTACTCGTCCAGTGAATGCTCATCTTATAGGAACTCCAAGGAATGTTAGCTTCCTGAGAATTTAAAAAAACTTTCCTCTGCTTTAAAGTACTTTAAAGCTGGTAACACAATCAGGCAGTTTAAGTGAATTTGTTTGTAAGCAGTTGAAATGGAAGCATTCAAGGTAAATACAAACAGGCTTCATTAAACTAACATACAAAAAAAAACATAACATCTAACTAGACCAAAACACATCAACAAACATTAAATACATCTAAGAGTGTAAGGAAAGCATAATGACAGGGAGAAGAGAGAGCCAATTATACAACTTCAGCTTTTTTATCTCCAGGACTGATGTTGCCTACCCCTGCTCTGGGGTCTAACCATTTTGGGACACTGGCAGAGGTTTTTACATGCTCTTACATTTGGTCTTTTTTCAGTTGCTTAAACATATTAATGGCTAATATAACATAACACTGTATTCAGCACAAACTGTGCTACAATAATATGCGAGTAACATGTATGTACATGTTTATATTTTCAAGGAAATTATGTTTATGCATGGTTAGTAAAAGATTAGTTGCTGAAATAAGGCCAAGGAACACATACTAAACATTTGTTCACAAACAAAATAGTACTGCATCTTGTAGATTTGGGAATTTGCTACAAAAAGATCTAAAAACTGATACTTTGAAAAACAATTGTTAATCTGTTAACAATATGTGTATTTATCAAAACGTGGTGCACTGAATTCCCTAGTTTACTTAACTTGGTCCTTATGAAGACTTGACTTAAAGGGGCAATAAGTAGGATTTACCCCCATCTAGTGGTGAAATTGTATTTTGCATTCAAACGAACAGTGCTTTCTAGCTTTTCCCCTTTCCAAATGCGTGTTGCAACTACGGTAGCCGTTATGTAATCGCTGATCTTCTTGTCCGTGTCAGCTGGTTCACGTGTTCTGAATGAAAACGCTTTGTGGAAACGCGTTGGTAGGCAAGTGCTTTTTGTCCCTCTCTGCTATTATAGTTTATCAATATGGCGGAACGATATGGATGCCTCCTTGGACTTACCCATTCAATGTAAGTAAAGAGGAGAAATTCTAAGCTTACAAAGAAATGTCAGATCACTGGCAGAGGTCATTTGACACCAACAAGGATATATTTATGAATAAAGACATTGATTTTGATTTATAAAACACTTAAAATCCTACTTATTGCCCCTTTAAATTGTTTAGTTCACCAAACTTTACGATCATTTAATGTACTTGAACAATGAAGGTCACTTAACCTAGTGTTAATTTCAAGTGTACTTGTATATTTAATTAAACTCAACATGACAATTTAACTGAAATTAGAATTTAATTCTAAAGAATTAGTTAAGTAAGTTGAGTTTACTTAAAAAAAATGAAGGTAACTTGTTGCCTTAAAAATGTAAGTAATGAATACTTAAAAACTTTAAGTGAAGTTTACTTAAACATATAAGTTGTTCTAACAACAATTTTAAGTTGAATAGACTTAATGTTTTAATTTCTTCCAATATTCCTGCACTCTTAACCCGGATTAGTTGACATTACTAGAAATTTGTGAGGAAACCCGTTGCATAAAACTTTAGTTTTTATCACTTTATATTATTTTTGATGTTATAAATGGTATTATAAGACAAAATTAATGACTGACTTTAAGTCAATCATTGAATAAACGTGATTCTCCACAAACACACAAAAAACTGTGTTTTTGACATACATTGTCAGTACTGTGGAGTAGTGATGTTACATTCGTGAATGAATCGTTCTTTTTGAACGAATCTTTTAGGTGAACGAATCGTTCTGGTTCACGCCATCCATTGACTCATATTTCTCGTTTACTGAAATTTCCCTCCCTTCTTGAGGAGCACGGACAAATGAAGCGCGGCTTTCTTTCTGCCTCCAAAGAGTGACAAAAGTACGAGCCAATGGCAATCGAGTATGAGCTGTGGCCGATTGGCTCAAGGTACTGAATGAATCATGGATCTGATGACTGACTGAACCAGAGGAGGCATGCCAATCACTCACAGCATGGGAGTCTTTATTTACAACAAATCTAGATTAGATGTACTATAAATGTACGTGTGTCTTAATATATTCTCTAGCTTGATAAAATTATGCTTAGTATTTTACAATTTGAGCTTTATTAAAAACTAATGAGTTTTTGTCTTATAACACATAAAGACACACATCTTCGCCACCTTTTGGCGTATTTATGTAAAATTAAGAAATGCTCACTGAACGAATCAGTGAACGAATCTGAACTAATAATTTTAGTGAATGAACTGAAAATGAACGAGTCACCTAAATGAACGAAAATTTCCATCACTACTGTGGAGAGAAATATCATAAAATGTTCTGAACAGGGTTCATGTACGGAAACACTAATCACCTGAACGGTGACTTCACAAATTATCATTTACAACAAAACAACATCAATAATATAAGAGCTTGAACCTATATGACATTTTATTAACAAATATTTGAGTAGTGAAAGTTTATATCAGTTTTTATTCTGTGAAAATGCAGAAAATAATCAAAATATTCAGGCACAAAGGATTATGGGTATTTCTCACAACATCAACTAATAATTTTAAGTTAATTTTACTTGAATGTTTTAGTTTAATGGGTTTTGTAAGCTTAAAAGTTAAATCAACTAAACTTTTTAAGCTTTGGCTTCCAAACAGAAAATATTAAGTGATGTAAAGACAATTTCTGGGTTAACAGTGTGCACAGTAACGTCACTTTTATCCACCTGTCCAATCACGATGGAGGAAGGAGGGAAAAATACTATACTGACCAACCAGAAAATACTGTCTCTACCACTGAACAACAACATAAAAGTTAATATTGTCGATTACTGTATATAAAACCGTGTTATCACAGTATGAACATGCATTGATTAAATAAATTATCTGCAAAATCAGATACTTATAGGAGAGTACTTGCGTGATTGTATTGTAGCAAGTAAAGAACAAGCACTTCAAAAGGGCCCTCAAGCACTCATTTTTAGAACAACGCCTGACATGTTTAGCCGCCTTCGGGATTTTACCTCAAGATTGTATACTGTACATTTATATGACCCTATAGCACTGTAAAACCTAACAATGTAAGTCACTAAACAAAATGAGTTTATTTAATTTATTGTTTTTTAAAAAGTTAATTTCACTTAAAAAACTGTGATATGAACTCAAAAACTGCAAATGATTAAACATAACTTAAACCAAATAAGTACTACATTAAAAATTAACTTAAACTGAATAAGCACTGAATAACTGAATCACACATTCTCCCTCACACACACCTGAAGTCAGTGGTGTCAAAAGTATTCATATTCATTACTCAAGTAGAAGTATAGATACTACGGTTTAAAAAGACTTTTGTAGAAGTTGAAGTATCAACTCAAGCTTTTTACTCAAGTAAAAGTGAAAAAGTACTGGTTTCAAAACTACTTAAAGTATAAAAGTAAAAGTAATGTAAGGAAAAAATGTCATTATGGAAAAAAGCCTAGGCCGCG
Source organism: Paramisgurnus dabryanus (assembly GCF_030506205.2). Taxonomy (NCBI): domain Eukaryota; kingdom Metazoa; phylum Chordata; class Actinopteri; order Cypriniformes; family Cobitidae; genus Paramisgurnus; species Paramisgurnus dabryanus. The sequence continues at coordinate 30,058,196 of NC_133357.1, read as the reverse complement.
CCACAGGGGCCTTTTGTGTACTACCCTATCTCCTCTAAAACATGTTTCTAAAGGCCATAATAACTATAGTGTTATATTAAAAATGTTAATGTTAAAAAATTTGGGATGCACTAGGGCCAGGGGCCAACATCAGTCCTGGAGTGTCGATGTCCTACAGATTTTAGCTCCAACCCTTATAAAACCTTGGCTACCTGTAGTTTCAGGTGACTTTATAAACCTTTATTAGTTTGTTCAGGTCTGCTTGATTAGACCTGGAGCTAAACACTGCAGGACATCGGCACTCCATGTTGCCTACCCCTGCACTAGGCCATCTGTTTCAACCACATACGGTATATGCCCATTAAAAATGAACGCATTTTAATACAATGCAAACAAATACATTAAAGCAGTGGTTCTCAAACTGGGGGCCACGAGATGGTGCCAGGGGCCCCAGTTTTATAATATTTTATGAAATACATTACTTTATTATAAATTCTGTGTAATTAAACCTCAGAAAAATAAGGCTACTAAACAAAAGCAATACATTGTATAATTTAATATGTTTTGTTTAATTCAAATTGTAAGTTTTAGAATGTTTATGTCATACATTTTCTTTGGGGGGTTGTGAAGGAATCCACTGTACACAAGGGAGGCGAACAAAAAAAGGTTTGATAACCACTGCATTAAAGAACCATAAATGTGTACTACTGAGCATTAACATGTGTTCCATAGAGAGGAAGATATGATGACTAGTTACCTATAAATATTGTAATGCTGTAAAAAGTCAAACTTCAGAGCAGGGCCGCTGCTGGCAAAACTTCTACAGTGGTGCCCTCTTTAGTTAAAAAACAACAAAATCACACACAACTATAGTATGTGTGAGAATAGAAATATGCTATTGTTATCATTTATAATTGTATTTTGACAGCAACACAAACTACAATTATAGCCTATATTCCTGTATCTGTACTTGTGTAGCTAATGGACTTTAGTATACTTTACTTTAGTCAATATAAATCCAAGCAATTATGGAGAATTACTAAATGTCTTTCTTTTAAGTAAATTAAAAGTCAGGTTTAAGGACACAGCTGATGTCTATTAACAAAAGCAAAAGTCGGTATGTATGGTTATGTGTTTGATTGATTTAACACTCAAGCATTCAGCTAAGTAGGTTTTGTTAATGCAAATAAAATGTAAGGTAGTTATTAGCATATACAAAACAACAGATGTCTTTAGCATAGATATCTTTGCCATGCTTCAAAACGCAACGCAGCACAATGTCATTTAAGTTGAACAACTGAAGTTATATGATATAAATTGGTATTGTTACACTATTTAAATCACACAGATGGATTGGTGTCAGCAGACAGCTATACATTTACACAGGTTTGTGAATGTGAACTGACCTGAAAGTGATGCGCGAGTTTTATTTCGTACTTTTCCATTTGAAGACAGAATGCCGCGTTCTGTTACTGTACAAACGGATGGCGGATGATATCAAAGCATCGCGAGAGCAAACTGCTCCGCATGCTTTCTAATCGCTCTCGCGGTTCTTTTATGTTTCTCTGTGCAGCAGCATCGTACAAACCTTTGATCATCTGCAGTCAGCTGGGGGGGGGATTGCGTACAAACCAATAGGGTGTCGGAATGGTGAATGTTTATACTTCTCACCCAACCACAATCGCATTCATCTGGATGATGCAATTTATCAAGATAGGTTTTTTTAACGATGACAAGCCGGAATGTAAAAAAAAGAAAACAAGCCGAAATAATAGAAGTAACGAGACGATTTTTAAAATGTAAGGAGTAGAAAGTACAGATAATTGCGTGAAAATTTAAGGAGTAGAAGTAAAAAGTCGTCTGAAAAATAATTACTCCAGTAAAGTATAGATACCCAAAATATCTACTTAAGTAAGGTAACGAAGTATTTGTACTTCGTTACTTGACACCTCTGCCTGAAGTAAATAATGCCTTTAATTTTGACACGCGCCCATCCCCCACATCTCTCACGGAGTTTCACAGAGCAGCAGCAGCCAGGATACAGACATGAAGCGCTAACAGGTAAGCACTGCAAACTCTTTCAACCTTTTAAAAGCATCTTTAAACTTTAAAAACATGTTGTTTGTCGTGACTCTTCATTGTAATGCTGTCTCGGTTAAGGTAATTTGTGTAATGTTACCACGAGAGAACGCGACATTGACACAGCAATATTTCCCCTGTTTAACTAACATTAAAGGATAATTACGGTATTTAACACTTTGAGTCTCATTTCTGGCTTGTTTTGAATGAACTACAGTAATGGACACTGAAATTTTGACAATGGGTCGTGTCTTGACATTTTGATTCGTTTAGAAGCGTCTCTTGACTGCTTCAGAATGGAAGTCAAGGGCCATGCACAAACATGTCATTAAAACAACACTGGTAACACTTTATAATAACTTCACACTATGAAGCATTAGTAAAGCATTAGTTAAGCATTATTAAATAGTCAATTCATAATTTATTAAACATTAATAGACATTAGTAAATAGTTTATCAATGCTTTATTCTTGATTTATAAGCGTATATATATAATGTGTTTAATGATTGTCTTTTCATGCTTTATTAATTATCAATTCATCATTTCTAAAATAAGTATTACATTATTTACAGACCAGTTTTTAAGATGTTGCCAGTGGTTCATAAGATCATTTAGGAAGTGTAAATAAATTATTAATAAACTATTTAAACATTCATTTATACATCTTATTATTTAGACGTATAGTAATAAGTTAGTCAGTGTGTTAATAAATGCTTCATTAACACATATTCCTACTGTATTCATGATTAATTCAGGTAGTTATAAAACATTTAGAAGTGGTCAGTTAACTATTTTTGTGAGCTCATCTAAAGTGAGGACTATTTATGCTTTGTAAAGCTTTTATAAAGGAGATTTAAAGTCTCCATTATCTTTTAAAAAGGAAACAAACACAACACAGAGTAATACAAAACATGAAACATATTTATTTCAAGATGCAAAAATTACACTGTACAACTGTACACTTCCAACGTGATCTCATGAGAATATGTGTGTATTTTTAAGTTTCAGTGTGGTTGTACCATACGTACATTTACTTACATTTAAATGACAGACAGGACTAATACGTAAAATAATTACGTATTTACAGATTTACAAACGGTACAAATTTGCACATAAGTTATTCTTATTCATAAATATTAAAATTGCGGGCATTAACGTTTCTTACTCATATTAATGACATGTTTTCAGTCATATTGTCTGACTTATTTATTTAAGACAGTTTATCCATTTACTTAATGAAATGATTATGATATTCAGATAATTTTACAATATTTATCATTTTAAAACTTTAAAAAAATAACATTTCTGTATTTATTTAACTATTTTTTAATATTTAGTTTGCCATGACAAACAAAAACGCGTTTTCTCTATGCAATACGTGTCATCTATGCAATACGTTATTATTACTACTAAGCAACAATTACACCAAAATACAACATAAATTCACAAAAGATGTTACTTTTATTCATTTGCTGTAATCCACATCTTTAAAATTCATACGATTCGGAGAAATAGATCCGAATTCAGCCCTCGCGCGTTCGTCATAGGCTAATATAAATTTGATTTCAAATATCGCGCCTCAAGAAGCTTTACAACACATTGCTTTATGGCAGTGATATCAAAAGCTCATTGGCTCTTTGCGTGCCACGTGACATATTTGCGTCATTTCCATTTCCGTTGGTGTACTGAAATGTAAAAAAAAATGCGTCGTGACAGAGGGAAGGCGGATCAAAGTTCTCTTGGATTAAAACTTTAATACTTTTCTTTACTTTACTTCATATACTCCAGAGAGGACCTTGGCATTACAGAACGTTTCAAACATTCCAGACCAGAAGTGCAGATTGTGGACATGTTTCAGTCCATTATACAACTTTTAAAAAAATATTTATAAATTTACTTTCTTTGTTGTTGTTTATTTATTGTATTTTTTATGATATAGCAGAGGTTTATTTTTACTTTGATATGAAGTGTATTATACAGTTTAATTTTTGCATCTTGAAATAAATATGTTTTATGTTCTGTATTACTCTGTGTTGTGTTTGTTTCCTTTTTAAAAGATAACGTAGCCTTTAAATCTCCTTTATAAAAGCTTTACAAAGCATAAATAGTCCTCACTTTAGATGAGCTCACAAAAATAGTTAACTGACCACTTCTAAATGTTTTATAACTACCTGAATTAATCATGAATACAGTAGGAATATGTGTTAATGAAGCATTTATTAACACACTGACTAACTTATTACTATACATCTAAATAATAAGATGTATAAATGAATGTTTAAATAGTTTATTAATCATTTATTAACACTTCCTGAATGATCTTATGAACCACTGACAACATCTTAAAAACTGGTCTGTAAATAATGTAATACTTATTTTAGAAATGATGAATTGATAATTAATAAAGCATGAAAAGACAATCATTAAACACATTATATATACGCTTATAAATCAAGAATAAAGCATTGATTAACTATTTACTAATGACTATTAATGTTTAAAAAATTATGAATTAACTATTTAGTAATGCTTAACTAATGCTTCATAGTGTGCAGTTATTATAAAGTGTTACCACAACACTTAACGTTCATTTTCAAAACTGTGCTACTCACCGAGTGGTCGTGGTGTTCGTTGATGATTAAAAACAAGTTGTGTAGCGAAATACAGTTTCTGTCCTGTTTTATTTGGCATTTTGTAAATTCCACAGACTTCTCTTGGAAGACTCATTGCTCACTGACATATCACTCCGCTGCCGGGAAACGGAAAAGGGGTTTACATGTGGTTGTAGTTTTTTCGCTCGGTTTCTCTCAGAAGAAAATTTTCCCATATTTGATGGCTCAGTGACCACCCTTAGGTTTGAAGTTGAGCTCGATTGTGACTGTCTCTAGACACCGAGTTCCGTTCAGCGTCCTTGTATGGCAAAGTGGTTGTCACCATCAAGTGGTTGGGAGTGTGCTAACGCTTCGGACTAGGGATGTTCACAATGACCGTTTAACCGTTAACCGAAGGTAAGAATTTATGACCGATTAACATTATCAGTTAAAAGAAAAAAATATTTGTTAATGCATAGTGCGTGTCGTCATGAGCCGACAGACATTTCAACACTTTTCTATCTTTAATATGTGAATGTCCTGTAAATGACACAAATTATTGCTGCACTGACGGTCTGATCATTTGTATGAGAAATCATTTGTATGCGTGTTTGGAAGCTGAACGTTAAAAGTAACGTTACCACGTTTATTCATTTTTTTTATGTTGTTGCGAGTACACCACAGTTCTGTAAGTGAAAAAGTAATTAATATTTGTGTTTTTTCTCTTCCAATAAGGACTAACGTTAACTGACTGTCTGTCTGTTTGTTCTCAACCAAACAGTCATTCAAGACCTTTTAAAGGTAACGTTACCACGTTTATTAATTCATTTACTATGTTGTGAGTACACCACAGTTCTGTAAGTGAAAAATTAATTTATATTTGTGTGTTTTCTCTCTCAGTAAGGACTAACGTTAACCGACTGTCTGTCTGTCTGTTCGTTCTCAACCAAATAGTCATTCAAGACCTTTTAAAGGTAAAGTTACCATGTTTATTCATTCATTTATTATGTTGTGAGTACACCACAGTTCTGTAAGTGAAAAATTTATTAATATTTGTGTGTTTTCTCTCTCAGTAAGAACTAACGTTAACTGACTGTCTGTCTGTCTGTCTGTTTGTTCTCAACCAAACGGACAGACAGACCTTTTAAATGTAACGTTACCACATTTATTTATTATCTTGTGAGTACACCACAGTTCTTTCCAGGGGTGGACTGGCCATCGGGAGTTCCGGGAGCAATCCCGAACGGCCGGTCCATTTCAGACCGAACTGGCCGGTGGTCAAAAAGTTTTTTTTTTTAATGCGCTATCGCACCGGCCTGACAGCATGGACAGGACAGGTGCACGATAGTGATGCATTTATTATACACTGAAATAATTTATATTTACATTTAAATATAGGCATATATAAGGGATAATGTAGAGCGAGGCGGTTGTTACAGCGAATACAACTCCGACAGGCTGATCAGGACCCCATGCAAAGCGGAGCTTGAATCAGCCTGACCGGGTTGTATTCGCTATAAGAACAGCCTCGCTCTACATTATCCCGCTTATTACATTGCTACCTGCCAAATAAATCAATAATTTGAAACAAAATATGGATTTAAAAGACAACTAGCGCAGCGCTGAAAAGGGGCAGATCTATATAAAGTAATAGACCCTTTTACAGCCCACTTGATCAAATAGCCTGCGCGCGCATTTTGGCAACAGAAGTGGTGTTGTTTCCCAGTGGTTCTAACGTGTTAGCAACTCAGTAAGTTTATCAAAACAGTTTCCCAGTATCAAAATGTCTGGTAATTGCGTTTGATTGCACTAATAATATACTAATGGCGCTTTTCCATTGCATAGTACCCCACGGTTTAGTTTAGTTTGGGTCGGGTCAGCTCACCTCACTTTGGCGTGGTTAGCTTTTCCATCGAGTTTAGTATCACTTCGGAGTGGGGGGGATTATAGGCGTGTCGTTATATTTACGCTGCCTACTGCTGTGACATCATACACGTGAGAGCGTTGTTGTACATTCCCATACATTCATTTATTTCTCAGTCTGCCACAAAATAAAAATTGGCCACCACAAATAGATGTTTGCACATCGCGTTTATAACTACCTCTGTCTCACATGACAGTTTCTGTTCAAACACCCGACCCGTGGCGTCAGTCGACGGCGCTCCGCTGAGCCTCATTCAAGTTGCAATTAAGCATATATAATGCGGACGTGCACGTCGCGAATGTGCCGCCACAAACTGCAAGTCTGGAAAAAACTGTTATGGTGTCCCGGATTCTCAACCTGCGGATGTTTTTCATCGCTAAAAGGGTGTTTGGAAACTTATAGCAGAACACAGATAACAACATGTTTGCTTGAGACAGCGCAAGCTAGCAGTAAGCTAAAGCTAATATTTACATTATAGCGATTCTCTCAGACCAATCAGTGATCTACAGTGTTTTCGCGTCACGTTTGGTATCAGCTCGGGTCGCTTGGAACCCCAACCGAGGTGGTACGAAAAAAAGTATCGGGTACTACGTACTGCACCCAATGGAAAAGCTCCCAAAAGTAAGCTGACCCGACCCAAACTAAACTAAACCGTGGGGTACTATGCAATGGAAAAGCGCCATAATATACGTATATATGTATCTGGACACTTTATATTTGGCCATCTGCTAACGTCTTCTATTAACTCTATAACACTATAGTACACGGATCTGGTAGCTGTCAACTTGATAAAGTCAACTTTTAAAAATAACTTTCTCTGTCTCTGTTGCTTCATTGCTGATTCTTGCCATACTTCCATTGCCAACATGCGCGTGCATACGTTTCCACGTCATCATTGTGTTCAAACAGTAAAATGGTCTAAGGAATCCCTGTATGTCTGTACATTAGCTGTTAAGGTCAGTGATGGAGAGAGACAGGTTGATGATGACCCCTGCAGTCATATTGATGAGGAGGAGGAAGGAAAGCAGAACAAGAGGATGAGGAGAATGGAACCAGTACAAAAACGGTGATAGGTACAGGGGCAGTGTGCAGGGCTGGGTAGGCAATCATATTACCCTGCTGGAAAAACCAGCATACCAGCAAGACCAGCATATGTTGTGTTTTGGTGCTGGTATGCTGGTGACAACCAGCTAAACCAGCATCAAACCAGCATAGACCAGCATAATTCCCATGCTGGTTTGATGCTGTTTTTTTTCAGCAGGGTAGGCATATCAATCAATCAATCAAAGCTTTATTAAGGACACACAAATAGAAAAATACATCACAATATTACATATTTACATATAGGATAAAATGCAATAGTTCCATATACTATATTATAACCTGACTAAAGCACAGATTGAATTAAAAAAAAGGAATTATTCTTAGTCATATTTATTACTGATGTTCTTCTCATGCATATGTAGCTGTACAATCAGTAAGCAGAGGCAGGGTTCAGCACAGGGGAAGCGGAGCCAGGGAGAGCTGAAAGTGAGTACGTACACACACAATCTCTATTTTATGGGACTGTATTGTAGTTTTTGATTATCTGAGTGGGTATGTGTGAGTATTTGTAACAATTTTATCACTTCAACTGACTGTACACATGACATGCTGGTAGTTAGCAGTATACTGTGACTTATGTGTTCGAGATTAGGTTTTGCTGACCTGGTTGTGTTTAGTGCAGTGGTGACTTGCTTATACAACCTGAGGAGGCAAGTGTTATCCTAAAGTTTCGGTAGCACTTTATTTACAGTAGTGTTTCTGGTTAGTTACAGTATACATACACTATGTATGTATCTGTTATTACCCAGTACTTATCTAAAGTTACATAATAACTACCAAGTATGTACCACTAGTAAGTACAGTAATGATACCAATGAATTACCATGTAGATACCTAAAAGTAAGTTCCACACATTTGCGGGTAAGTACAACTTATTTACCATATATGTACAAGGTAAATACACGTACTGTAAAATAAAGTGCTACCAAAGTTTCTTTAAGGTCTTCAGCATAGTCTGATTCTCTTCATACCATAAAACACTACTAAAATTAAAATAACTGCAAAAAATCCTGCTCGTGCACCAAGGGCACTCGCATAAAAGGCCTCTCCATCTTAAAGTCCCGGGCTGGATTTCAGTCCCAGTACGTCCCTGGTTCTTTCAATGGAAAATTATTATTTTCATATTTGTGTGTGTGTGTGTGTTTTCTTACTGTTTAGCACAAGTGTTTCCCGCACAAGTTTGAATTTCTCTCAGTAAGGACTGACGGATGGCCATTCACTCATAAAACCTTTTATAGGTAATGCTTCCATATTTATTATGTTGTGAGTCTACTTCGGTTCTGTAAGTGGCAAAGTAATTCATATTTGTGTGTTTCTCACAGGTTAGCATGAATGCGTCCAGCATAATTTTGGATCTTTACCATTGAGGAGACTGGCTGACTGTCCTCGAGCAACCATCATTCACATGCAAAAACTTTAAAGTAGACCTGTTTGAGGCGTGACTCACTCAGATCTTTCACCCGGATCTTTAAATTAACTCATGAGTCGCGAGTCTCTAGTGTCATTAACCCGGATCAGTTGAGTCCTACTACCATTCATCCTCTTGAAACATTATTGATGAGACTTCGTTCGCTCTACAGATCCACTCGTAGCCGGCTGATATGCACGAGAACTGACCCGAGATTCTCACTCAGAGCTGGAAACATTGCAAACTCGAGAGACATGCAAATCTGCTTTGACTCGAGAATCTCTCAACTCGTAACCAGCTGATCCGAAACCGGCTGATCCGTGCGAACTGTCTCTGGAGTCAGAGCCGGAACCACTGCAGTTTTGCAGATCTGCAGGAAACATTGCAGACTCGAGACTCACATTGACCCATTTTCTCTAACCATAACGTGGCAGGAAGACTAACCATTTCAGATGTGGTATCGAAGTTTATGAAAAATAAACCCCTTTTCAATGTTTTTAAACTTGACTTAAAAAATTCTATAGATTGTATTTCTGGATTAAAGGGGAATTCAGCATCAAAATGTATGCAATACTTAACTGATTTAATTTTAACTGATAAATGTTGATGTTGAAGATGCGTAGAGCGACTGCCTCCGGGACTAAAGTCAAGTGAAAACGCAGTAAAACTATAACTGTACAATTCTAATGCGTCAATCAATTAAAACAACATATATACACAGACTGACACTGCAAAGTGACCTAAAAGATTTTTTGTTGGAATGGATTGGAACGAATGATGGACATACTCCTCGCTTGTAAGTCACATTGGTCTACTAGTCTACGCCTGTAAGTACTTAAACTGCAAAATATTGCAGGAAATGCTGTAAGTTAAAAGAACATACTGTTATGTAAGGTATTTGCAGTGTAATACATTTTCATGTTACTGTGAGATGCACAATTACCTAACCCTGAGCTTTCAGTTTATAAAGATGACCGATCATGGTGAATGGCACAAAGACTGTCTGTCTGGTGGGGATAGAGGTTGTGCTAATTCTGAGGTCCATTGCCTTTCTTGTGACTCATTGTCACGACTTTAAGTTACGCGAGTTTATTTTCTGCAGAGCATCATATCACACTCAGAAGAACAACATGCAACATGTCCGCAGCATCTATTTGGGAAACCTTTTTACAGTTGCTATTAGTCTGGATTTCAATCCGACTATGAATCTTGAACCAAGCACCATCACGGCGTGCATTTTATAAATTTTAAATGCAAGCAAAAGTTTTGTCACAGTTTATAATGCAGAAGCGGTGTCATTTGCCTGTTTAATTACTAGTTATTAGTAATTACAAATCTGAACAGCTTGAAACAGCCGTCCAAGTTCAGAAATAGATGAGAACACAGGTTGCACTGATTCTAAAATTACATTCTGAAAGAAAGACAAACGTGCCTATATGATTTGCCCGTCTTATAATTTATATTTCTGTCGTTACTGCTGCTTCCTAAGGGGGGACTTATTATGTTTTGGTCCGCAGTTTAAAATTGCACTGAACATGCGCCTTCATAAAGCCTATGCTTAATAAGCAACTTAATAAGCAACTTAAAGGGAACATGTAACGTTTTGTTCATGTTTTACATTTTTAATACAAAAATAGCTTGTGATTAACTCTTTCGCCGCCATTGACGAGATATCTCGTCAATCAAGAGAAAAAGCTTCCCTGCCAATGAAGAGATTTTACGTCTTTCCGCAATACCGCTATTATCCACCAGGTGCAACTATTATCCACCTTCCGCAACTTTTTAAGCCCAGAAGTATTGCCCTATGGCAAGCAGCTGCATGTCCGTGTCTGTTTTAAAGATCGCTCTGAATGGGATCTCTATGAATAGCCCGTCACAAAAATTGAATTATCTCTACTTTGCTCAAAATGTGGTGTTTTTTTGCAGAAACCTACCCATATT